>NW_026440430.1:30000-35417 GCF_025698485.1 Gossypium arboreum
TATCCTATCTTTTGCCATCTAATTGATTTATGTTCGTTATAGGATAAGAAGACGGTTAGAAATCCTTTATTTTTTCAACCCAATCGCTCTTTTGATTTTGGAAAAAAATATCTTTTCTTTATCAATATACTGCTTCTTCTACACATTCATGGCTAACCCATAAAGGGAATGCCTAATAATTAGGACTCATAAAAAAATCGATAATTTACTCATGAGAAAAACCTTTACCACATTAGGCACTAATTTATTTTTAACGTTTAATTAGATCAGGTAATCATTCAAATTGAGAACAGAAGCTCGTTCCTTTTTGTTTCCCTATAATTGGGGCCGTAGAGCTCTATCCATTTATTCACTCGACCCAACTTTGAATTCAATTCATTTTTTTTGTTCCGCACCAAAATTCAAAACAGGAATGATCCGGAAAAAAAGGATTCTTAGAATTCTCCATTGCTACGACATGCTCTTTTTTCCATCCCCTCCTTTCAGGATCAGTCGTGGTCTTACAAACTCTACCGATGGTCTGAACGAATCCCTTTCTTCATACAAATGTGTAAAAGATGCTAGTCGCACTTAAAAGCCGAGTACTCTACCGTTGAGTTAGCAACCCGAAAAAAATTAGAATATGTAGATACAATCGGAATAAAAAAATGGAATTGCACTAGGCAATCAAAACACGAAATTAGCAAAAATTGGAATAAAAAAGACACGAAATTCTCAGATAAAACCATAGAAATAGAATAAGTGAAAATTTGCGGACCGCCTCCTGTCTTATTCATTCCAGTGTTATCCATTTTTTGTTTCAATACAATTACAATAAAAAACTTATTGTATCACAACAAATTCAAAGAAAGAACCCATTATTTGAATGAAGTGAAGTGCCAAACGAGGATAAATGGATCTATTTATCTATGATCGAATTATATTTGTTCGATACACTGTTGTCAATATGATTGTAAATTTTGAATATAAATGTTGAGAGTTGAAAAAAGAATAAAGAATATAAAAAAGCCTACAAAAAATACAATGAAAAAAATAGAATTCATTTTTTTTATTTTTTTTATTAATTATTATTAATTATTAATATTTTCTCTTTTTATATGTTATATGTTATTTTATCTTTTTTTTATCTTATTTTATGTTGTTTTGTAAATGTTTAAATGCAATTACTTCATTTATTCACTTGATCCTTTTTCTCTCTATTTTCTCTCAATAAAATTGGCTCAATAAAATCGGGTTTTGTTGTTATAGAACACGGTATTCTATATTTTATAGTAGCAATATTCTATAGTAGCAAAGGAATAAGAAATACGAATAATAAATTTTTAAAAAAGAAAAGTCTGAATAGACCAAAAGAGGGGAGGAAATAATAAAGAAAAATTTATACAAAGCTAGATATGAATCATCCACACCCTCTTTTTTGGATTTCATTAAGTGAATTTTGTTTGATTAAGAGTAAGTTCTGTAAAAACCCCCGCCTTCTTTAAAATATCATGAACAGTTGCTGTGGGTTGAGCTCCTTTTTCAAGGAAATAGAGAATGGCGGGAACATTTAAATAGGTTTGATTATTTATCGGATCATAAAAACCCACTTTTCGAAGATCTCTTCCCTCTCTTCGGGATCGAACATCAATTGCAACGATTCGATAAACGGCTCATTGGGATAGATGTAGTTAAATAATACCCCCCCCCTAGAAACGTATAAGAAGTTTTCTCCTCGTACGGCTCGAGAAAAAAATGATTAATTTAAAGTTATGTCTATGTATGGAATTATAATGTATGGAATTAGCATGTCAAAAAGATCCATAAACCAGCAAATCAATTAGACATTTAACCTCGTCTTTTTTTTCGAAAAAAAAAGAAGAAAAAAGCATTCGTACTCTCATAACTCAAGTCAAATAACTCTCAAAATGCTCAAAAAAAACCTTAGGCATTCTTTTATTGAGTGGTCTCTAACCCCTTTTTTGTTTGTCTCGCTTAGAATCTATTTCGATTCTTCATTTTAATCTAGTTGTTGAGAAAATGGAAAAGGGTATTTCCTTGTTCTAGGATCTTTTATCTTTGCCTTGAATCATTGGGTTTAAACATTACTTCGGCGATATTAAATCATTTCAAAAATGGCAGCAACATGCCCTTTTTTCTCTCTTTTTTTTTTCTATCAAAGAATCATATGAACGATTAATTCCCGCATGATACACTTTTGATCGAAAGAGTTTTACCAATTCCAACAACTTTTCTTTTTGATTTGAAAATAGTTTGAATCGGATCCTTTCGATTTCTATATCACAAATAGACTTACGAAGTTGTTCCAACTTATTGATTTCCATTAACTAACCCTAGATCCTTGCCCCTGAAAAATGGATGTTTCTCTTCGAGCTCCATCCTGTACTATTTACATTACAACCCAACAAAAAGACGGATTATAATAGAACAAAGGATGTCGAGCAAAAAGCACCTTCATTTCTACATAACGGAAAGTGGTGGGTTTTGACATCCACAGCTGATCATGTCCTTCAAGTCGCACGTTGCTTTCTACCACATCGTTTCAAACGAAGTTTTACCATAACATTCCTCTAGTTTGGAGCATTGATTCAATTATGGAATCATGAATAGTCATTGGTTCAGTCGATACATAGTAATCTATCTATACTTTCTATATGAAATCAATTTCCTTCTATATGCTATATGAAATAAATAAATAATTTAGGAAGAAAAAGCCTCAATAAGAATTCAAACTACCCCATATTGTATGATTGTCTGAATGCAATATTTTTTTATTTTTTTAAACTTTTATTATACTTTTCTATTCTAATTAAACTTTTCGATTCTAATAAAAAAAAAATAAAAATAAAGAATATCATTAATAATAATATTACGAAAATACTAATAATATCACGAATATTATAAATAACACAAATAAACTAATCTTTTTGAATCTACCGTGCATCTTCAAATAACCCGATAGATCAAATAACTCGGTAGAATAGATCCAGCAATCTCACAGTTGTTCGAGTGCCAATCTTAAGAAATCATTAAAAATCAAAAGCAAGAATCACATTTTCTCCAATACTTGACTGTTAGAAAGAAGGTTATTAAAAACAAAAAAAGAGCAATTTAGATTCGGATATGGTTATTCTGATATATAAATAGAGTATGCTCTGGGACGGAAGGATTCGAACCTCCGCATAGCGGGACCAAAACCCGTTGCCTTACCACTTGGCCACGCCCCATTTAGATTTCTATTTGAAACTACTAAACACTAATATGGTATTCCTTGTTCGTCAATTCCAGTTCCAAATAGCTATAGCTATGGAATAGATTCTTGTTACGATTTTTGCACGTATGGATAGAGAATTAAATCGAATTTATTGATCATTACATAGAATTCAATTAAGATATTGTATGAAAGTATGATTTCTTCTATTCTCTTGTAAGAATTGAAGGCTTTTTGATTGGGTGAGTTCAAAGAAGTTTAGTCTGCCTTATTTTCCTTTCTTCATTTTTTTCCTTATATCAAAAAACATATTAATAACTCAATCAAAATTATCTCCAAGAACAAAATTTTGTTATGCTTAATATCTTTAATTTGATCTGTATCTGTTTTAATTCTGCCCTTTTTTCGAGTAGTTTTTTATTCGCCAAATTGCCCGAGGCCTATGCTTTTTTGAATCCAATCGTAGATTTTATGCCAGTAATACCTGTTCTCTTTTTTCTCTTAGCCTTTGTTTGGCAAGCTGCTGTAAGTTTTCGATGAGATCCTTAATACTGTCCTAGAAAAATTCATGAGTGATTCAAGAAAAAAAAAATTCTAACAATTGAAAAGATCAGATAAGTCTTACACTATGAACGAACCCTCAATTCAAAGATTGAAATTCTTGGATAGCCCTGATAAATCAGGATCATCCCATTTCCTCATTCTGACCCTTTTCGCCGAAGAACCCTATTTAGATTAGAGTCCGCCACAATATATAATTGTTGGTATGAAAGAATTTTTTTTGTAATGAAAAACTCAACTCTTATTACAAGTGAATTTCTGAAAATTCTTTTGGATTTCTAGAAATTCTAGAAATCACTTTATTTCTTGGTGTCAAAATCAAAACAAAATAGGATATGTGGTATAAAAACGGGGAATCTATTCTCTCTTTTTCCAAAAAATGCTCTTGGAGATTGTGTAATGCTTACTCTTAAACTCTTTGTTTACACCGTAGTAATATTCTTTGTTTCTCTCTTCATCTTCGGATTCCTATCTAATGATCCGGGACGTAATCCTGGACGCGAAGAATAAAAAAGGGAGAGTTCCTTGCTTCATTTTTAGAAATGGTATTAGGATTTGATCTATTCCACTACCAAAAACCGAAACGGAAAAGAGAGGATTCGAACCCTCGGTACGAATAACTCGCACAACGGATTAGCAATCCGACGCTTTAGTCCACTCAGCCATCTCTCCTAATTGAGAAAAGATAATTACTATGTTACAGCACGCAAAAAGAAAGGCTTGAAAAAAGCCCTTTTTACTTTGTTATATAGATTATGTTATATAGATTATTATTTATCTATATAGAGTATTATTAATCCATAGATATATAGATTCTAAATTTTATTATTATTAGATAGATTGATTATATAGCTATATCCAACTTTTCTATAGAGATATAGAACTTTTATCAGTAATTCCATTTCATTTATATTATATTCTATATCATTTATATTTTTAAATAAAACAATGGCTCTAAAGAAATATCTCAAATAACAAAAAAAGAAAGAATATCGCTTTGATTTCGCGCAAAGGGACTTTTCAATTTCCAATTTCACGGACCGGCCTGGGCAGTACCCGGCCGGGCTCATTTTTTATTTTCAACTCAAATAACTCATTTTTTCTATGATTCTGCGATCTGGCTTGTTGTAACAAAAAAATCTTGTTATTGCATTGAATCAACAATCAGAAGCGGAAGAAGTCCTATTTCCGTTCCTATGATATAGAATCAAAATATTATTTCTATTCTTTTTCTTTCTTCCTATTTCTTTTTATTTCCATTTATTTTTTATTTTACTAGAATAACTAGAATAAATAATAAAAAAAAACTATGGATTTTGCACAATCCATTTTTATGTTATTTATGTTATGACTAAGTCCTTTTGTCGAATCCTGTCTA
This sequence comes from Gossypium arboreum, assembly GCF_025698485.1. NCBI lineage: Eukaryota > Viridiplantae > Streptophyta > Magnoliopsida > Malvales > Malvaceae > Gossypium > Gossypium arboreum. The sequence goes on from NW_026440430.1 coordinate 35,151, forward strand.
TCAAAATCCTATAACACAAGTCTTCTGACAAAAGGTGGCAAGGCCCTAATTTTCAGGATTTTTTAGGCTCCTATCTTGTAATCCTATCTTGATTACGCCCAATTCCCCTGTTTGACAAAGGGTCCCTTTATATTTATATACAATAAATATACAATAAATACAATAATCGCATTGTAGCGGGTATAGTTTAGTGGTAAAAGTGTGATTCGTTCTATTAATCCCCCTAAGAGTTAAGGGGTCCCTCGGTTTGATTCATATTCCGAGCAA
>NW_026440431.1:0-35512 GCF_025698485.1 Gossypium arboreum
TTTTCTTTTACCAAATCGCTGTCAAAATGTTTTACCAGTTTAATTGCCTTCGATATGCTAAACTGTTTAAGATTTGCGGAAGCTTTTAAACCTTGAAGTTGAAACACGTATTTTTGAAAAACAGTTGTTATTTTGGAAACACGACTTCTCAAAACCAGCAGTTTTAAGTGAGTATATATAAAAGCCCAATTAAAAATTATAACCCATAAATGGCCTTATTACAAAAGCATAAACCCAAAACGAAACTTTAAGTATGAATAAAACCAAATGTATAATAATTGCAGTCGTGTGGCCACCTACGAGTCCCTCGTATCTCCAAACCGCCTATAGCCGGGGATTACCTGCACAGCCGAAGAGAAAGAGTGAGCTTATGAAAACTCAGTGTGTAATCCCCTATCAGTCGACCAATATACAACATGCAGTAATAGTCTGGGCCTAAGCCCTTTACAGAAATAGTTCAGAGAGGGCCTTAGCCCAAAATAGTAACAAAATAGTCCAATAATGCAACCCATCCCACTCCAGCCAACACACCATGTGGGGACAAAGTCGACCCACCTAGCTAGCACACCAATATCGCAGCAAAGCTGCCAGTAATAGTAACGCAACAAAGCTGCCAGTATCAGTATATATGGCAAAGCCACCAGTAACAGTACACTTTCTCCTTAACAGAATCCCAACCCCATGCAGAATGTCATGCTCAATACAGTCAAATCATAGCACAAATCAGTCATTTATCCTCGAGGGGTAAAATAGTCATTTACCCTATAGGGGTATTTTGGTCATTTTACCTGTCTTGGGGTCTAGGTACTCTTCTCAATCCATCAGAAGGTCTACAGTCACCTCAAGTGACTCGTATAGCCTTAAAAATCCTAACAGTGTAAATGGGCCCAAGGCCCATTATGCGGCCCAAGTGGGCCCACACGCTCGTGTGGTCTATGTAGCCCAGATTTAGCCATGGCTATGCGAACCACACAGCCTAGCCCAGTATTCACCATGTATCGTGGATTTCATCCGTGTGGGGCCCACGAGCTCATCGGGCCCACACGACCTATTTCGGTCCAACATAGCCCAAAACAGCGTAAACCCATGAGAACGCCCATGGTGGCCACTATAGTCTTACGCCAATGATTCATGGGCTTTGTTTACCACACGAGCATTCGTACGCTCATGTGGCCTCAAATGCCATTCCTACAGCTTTTTGGCTTTTCGGCTTTTGTCGGTTTACAGTTGAAAGGGGTGTGATTACACACCTTTTTGGGAGAAGAACGCCAACCTCCATGCGTCTCAACCTAGATCCAAATATGATCCATCGTTAGTCCTTAAATCAATAGGATTAACACCCTTTTATCAACACACAAAACCCCAATCGCACCATTCACTTACCTTGATTAAAGAAGAAGGGTTCACTCCTTCCTTAAGCTAGCGATCAACACTTCTTGTCAATGACTTGCATTACCAAAGCCGTCTATCAATGAAGGTTTCATATACACACATGATTTGAATAAAAAACAGCCTTATAGGGAATACTAAATCATATACGGGGAAATAAGACATTTGGCCAACCCTTCTACTACCAAACATATACGAAGTGCTCCACGATATTCAAGGATTAAGTTACCTATAGTCTAATGATAAATACAAGATTTTGAACACTACGACAATCCCTTGAGAATCCCTTCACTTCTCAAGTAGCACTGAAACGCAGGAATACTATGAACGAGGGCAACCAGGAAGGAACCGAGGATGAAGGAACACAACAAAACTTACCAGACACCAATCGGCCAATGCACCAAACGTAAGAAAAGGGTGAAGAGAGAAAAGAAATAGAGGGGAAGAAGGGAAAGGTATTCAGCTAAAGAAGAAAAAGGTTGAGAGAGCAAGTGATGATAGGAGAAATCGGTCAAGAAGGAGAACCCCAAAGAAAAGAAAAAGCCGCCTGTTGCAAGATGAATCAAATGGTCAAGGAAAGCACCAAAAATTGTAATACAAAACAAAGATACCCTAAATACAAGCAGTATTCGGCCTCTTCCCGAAAGTGCAGGAAACAAAAAGAAACCCCTTGTCAAAAACTAAAAAGAAACGCAACCACTACCCCAAATTCGACACTTACTTGCCTATGACCAAATTTGGCACTAGAAAAGTCCCTCTTTCGGCAACAACCACCTCACACCTCAACTCCCATATTCTTCTCCTAAAATCTCTCTCCTTATTTCTCCCTAAATCCCTCAAACACCTATTCAAACTCTAATCAGACTCCCATGACCAATTCAACCCTAGAGTCTCAGTCCAACTCCATTACCTACCCAGCTCATCAGTAAAATAATTACTCCATTGCGCAACCCTGGACTCGAACTCAAGTCCCTCAGCAGAAGCAACACGCCACATTACATCAAGACCACACGCTCTCTTGTGTCATAAAACAAGCACTACTATCAATAAGGCCTATATGATAGTGTCCAGATTCATTTAAGAGCAATACTAAAAATTTTGTAAAAGCCAAGACTTGAATCCAGGCTTCTCAAACACTCCCAAACCCACTCAAATCACCAAGCCAATAAAGCAAACATGTCATTTGTATTAAACATTACAAAAGTAAAACTCTAAATTTTTGGGGCGTTACAACTCTACCCTCTTAAAGAAATTTTGACCTCAAAATTTACCTGATCAGAATAGATGAGGGTATTGTTGTCGCATAGCCTCCTTCGACTCCCACATGGCTTCCTCAGAGATGTGATTATGCCAAAGCACCTTAACTAGTGGGATAGATTTCCTTCTCAGTACCTTAACCTCACGATCTAAAATCTGCACTAGCTTCTCTTTAAATGTCAGATCTAGCCTAACCTTGATTTCCTCAACTGGAACAATATGTGAGGGATCAGAGTGATAACGCCTTAGCATGGAGACGTGTAAAACATCATGAATTCGGTCCAACTTTGGAGGCAACTCAATTTGATAGGCGACCGGTCCCACACGCTTTAGTATACGTTAAGGCCCAATGAACCTAGGGCTTAGCTTGCCCTTCCGTCCAAACCCCAGAATCTTCTTCCATGGTGAGACTTTAGGAAAGACATAATCCCCCACAAAGTACTCAATCTCCTTACGTTTCAAGTCTACATACGACTTCTGTCTGTCTGACGCTGTCTTTAAACGATCTCGAATTAGCCTTACCTTATCTTCAGTGTCAGAAACTATTTCAGGCCCTAGAGCTCGTCGCTCACCCAACTCAGTCCAACACGTAGGACTAGGACACCTACGACCATATAATGCTTCGTACTGTGCCATCTAAATGCTGGACTGGTAGCTATTGTTATAGGCAAACTCTGCTAACGGCAAGTAGTCTTCCCAATTGCCTCGAAAATCAATCACACAGCTTTTTAGCATGTCTTCCAGTATTTGAATCACCCTCTCTGACTGACCGTCTGTCTAAGGATGGAGCACAGTACTAAAGTCCAACCTTGTACCCAGTGCCTCGTGTAACTTCTTCCAAAACCGAGATGTGAATCGAGGATCCCTGTCAGATATAATGGAAATCGATACCCCATTCAGTCTCACAATCTCAGCCACATATAACTTAGCCAAGTTCTATAGTGAATAATCAGTACGGACTGGTATAAAATGGGCAGATTTAGTCAATCAGTCTACGATAACCCATACCCAATCCTTTTTAGTAGGCGTTAAGGGTAGCCTACTGAAAAAATCTATGGTTACCCTCTCCCACTTCCAGAGTTGAATCTTAACTGGCTGTAGTAAGCCTGAAGGCAGTTGATGCTCAGTCTTAACTTGCTGGCATGTCAGACACTTACTTACAAAATCGGTAACTTCGTGCTTAAGTCTCGGCCACCAGTACAGCTCACAAAGATCTTGGTATAACTTGTTTCCACCAGGATGCATAGCATATGGACTACTATGCGCCTCTTGCAGTATAGACTGCCTCAGATCCGAGTCCCTCAGTACATAGACTTTCCCACGAAAACACAGTACCCCATCACTATTCAGTCCAAAATCTGAAATCTCCCCATTCTCAACTTGTTGAAAACGAAGAATTAGTGACCCATCCAGTAACTACTTACCCCTAATCTGCTTAGTCCACGTCAGTTTAACTTGCAGCTCAGCCAACAAGCTATCATCATCAAGCAAGCTGAGACAAGCAAACATCGCTCTTAAATCAGCTATAGCCCTACGGCTCAGTGCATCCTCTACCATATTAGCCTTACTAGGATGGTATTTAATTGAGCAGTCATAATTCTTGAGCAGCTCTATCCACTTTTGCTGCCTAAGATTTAGCTTTTTTTGAGTGAGGACGTACCTAAGGCTTTTATGATTAGTGTAAATGATACACTTCTCACCATACAAGAAACGTCTCTAGATTTTTAGAGCAAAAACCACTACGGCTAATTCCAAGTAATGCGTAGGGTAATTCACTTCATGGGTTTTAAGCTGACGAGATGCGTAAGCAACCACCTTACCCTCTTGCATTAACACACAGCCCAAACCAACGTGTGATGCATCGCTGAAAATAGTGAATTTCTTCCTAGATTCTGGCTATATCAAAACAGGGGCCTTAGTTAGAACCTTCTTCAGTTCCTCGAAACTTTTTTGCTGCCTATCCGTCCTATCAAATGGTACTCCTTTCTGCAGTAACTTAGTTAGAGGTGCAGCAATAAGTGAAAACCCCTCCACAAAGTGTCTGTAATATCCAGCCAGACCCAAAAAACTTCGAATCTTAGATACAGTCTTAGGTGGTTTCCAATCTATAATAGCTTCGATTTTTTGAGGATCAACTCTAACCCCTTCAGCAGAAACCACGTGACCTAGAAATGTCACCTCGCGCAGCCAGAACTCACATTTGCTAAACTTAGTGTATAACTGCTTTTCCCTCAAAACCTGTAGAACAACATAGAGATGCACATCATGTTCTTCCTCAGTTCTCAAATACACCAGGATATCATCTATAAATACTATCACGAACCGATCCAGATAGGGCTAGAACACTCGGTTCATCAGATCCATAAAAGCTGCTAGTGCATTTGTCAACCTGAACGGCATCACTAAAAACTAGTAATAACCATAACGAGTCCTAAATGCTGCCTTGTACACACCAGTCTCTTTAACTCCTACCTGGTGATACCTAGAACGAAGATCTATTTTAGAGAAAATCGAAACTCCCCGCAACTGATCAAATAAATCATCTATCCTCGGCAAATGGTACTTATTCTTGATAGTCAGTTTGTTCAACTGCCGATAATTGATGCACATACGCATAGACCCATCCTTCTTCTTCATGAACAACACTGGTGCTCCCCACGAAGACACACTGGGTTGAATGAACCTTCGGTCCAGCAGTTCTTGAATTTGAGCTTTTAACTCCACCAACTCCTTCGGTGCCATCCTATAAGGGGCGATAGACACTGGAGCTGTTCCTGGTAGGATTTCAATACTAAACTCGACCTCACCACACGGAGGCAACCCAGGGAGTTCATCAGGAAATACATCAGGAAAATCCTTAAGAGTTCTAATACCTTCAACCAAAGAACCCTCAGAATCAGATACACCAATGTAGGCTAGAAACGCCTCACAACCCTTGCGGACATATTTCTTGGCCCTTAGTGTAGAGATTACATTTGATAGATAGTCCCTTCGCTCCCCAATCACAACCACCTCCTCATCCTCAGTAGTCTTTAACACCATACACTTAGCAGCACAATCCAAACTTGCATGGTATTTAACCAGCCAATCCATCCCCAAGATAAGGTCGAATTCAACAAATGGTAGCTCCATCAAATCCGCTGGAAAACTTACTCCTTGAACCTCTAGGGGCACATTCCTGAACAACTTATCTACCCTTACTGACTGTCCCAGTGGACTTATCACTGCCATTTCACTAATAGTACTCTTACACAAAATACCCAAGGTTCTAGACAAAGTGCATGCAATGTACGAATGTGTAGACCCAATATCAATCAAAGCAGTATAAGGTACATTATGGATTAGAAACGTAACAGTTATAACATCTGGGGCATCTCCGTCCTCTCAACAACGTGCAGGCTATCTCGCCTCAGTATCACTAGCACCTCTGCCTAGTGCTCTACGACCTCGCCCCAAACCATTTCCACCTCTGGCCAAACCATGACCTTTGTAACACCCTATACCCATAACCCACACTAGGGCGGAGTACAAGGCTTTACCTAATTTGATCTCATACACACAACCAATCTCAAATTACCGAGACTCGGTCCAAATTAAAACTTTTTCAATTTCCATATTATGGGCCTACGAGTCCCAAATCGATTGTTGATAACTATTCAGAACCATTCCGGGTCCTTAAACCAACCTTAAGAAATTGTGTTTAAAACAGGGTACATGCCCGTGTGGAAGGGTAACACGCTTGTGTAACCATTTTGACATAGTCGTGCTGATGGCCCGTGTGGCTCACACGGCCTAAGCACTTTGAGACACGCCCACGTCCCACATTCGTGTAGAATTAATTTCTAATTCACACCTACAGGAGTTTTCACACAGCCACACACACGCACGTGTCAATGGCCCGTGTCCCTCATACAGCCACAACACGCCCATGTCCTAGCCTGTGTGCAAAAACATGGACATTCTATTTCTGACTTCAGCATGCTCAAGATGTTACATGGCCAAGGCACACGCTCTTTTGATGGGTCATGTCCTTCACACGGCTGAGATACACGGCCGTGTCTCTGCCCGTGTGCTGGGCCGTATCCTTCACACGACTCAGATACATGGTCGTGTCTCTGCCTGTGTATTTATTACCATGCATGCTGACTTAAAATTTTTACATGCACGGGACACACAGCCGGACTACAAGCCCATAGGGCAGACCACGTGTCACACACGGCCCAAACACACGCCCGTGTGTCTACTCGTGTGGACAATATAAGGCTATTTACCAAGTTTCATTGCCACTTTTACCTACCTAGATTCATACACATGTCAACCAATACCAACACAAGCACAATTCATATAACCAATTCAGCCATAATAGACATTCATTTAACCATGGTAATACATCTTTTATAAATTCAAAATGAATATTAACTATCATTCAAAACTTAATACAAATTGAAGGGTTTCCAACCTAAGCCAACACATTTGGCCAATTCTCAAAGACACAAAATAATAAAGTCTAAGTCTTATACATGCCATATTCAAAATTATAAATCCAACTATACCAAATACTTCGGTTGATAGTGTGATCGATAGCTCTGACTTCTGTGATCTTTGAGCTAGTTAGGCGATACTGTAAGGAAATGGAAAGAAAAAAGAGTAAGCATAAAATGCTTAGTAAGTTGCATATAAGTAAATATACAACAATGATATATCAATAATTAACATGCTCATAATACCAAGGTAGGCAAAGACATAACTTACTCATTACCATCCATACAAGTCACATATTATACAATAAGCTCATATCTCATACAGACCAATTAGGTATCTGAGCCACTCACAACATGGTTATACTTTCCTCATTAGTTTAGGAACAAAACTTTCACCGTTGAACCATTCAGAATACTACCAGATATTCATCAAACCTCAAACATGGGTAAGGTGTCGATGCCATGTCCCTGACACGGTCTTACACTGGCTCACATCTTAAGTCGATGCCATGTCCCAGACATGGTTTTACACTGATTATCATCTCGTAGCCGATGAATGTCCCAGACATGTCTTACACTGGCTTACATCTCAAGTCGATGCCATGTCCCAGACATGTTCTTACACTTACTATCATCTCGAGGCCGGTGCATGTCCTAGACATGTCTTACACTAGCACTTGTCTCAATGCCGATGTCATGTCCTAGACATGGTCTTACACTATATCTCATAATGTGGCCGATGCATGCCCCAGACATGTCTTACACTAGCCCACACACAAATGATCCCAAATGTCATGGCATGAATATCCGATGTACTTCCTAAGGTTCTAACGGAAATTCTACTATCTCGAATGTCATTAAACATTCTCAATTCCATAATCAAACAATTCATGCTATAACGATTCAAGCACATAAGATAGCAATGTAGTTGTACTATTTACATACAACTTACCTCGGATTACCAAATGTGGCAACTAGTCAATTTAGTCGATTTACTTGGCTTTCCCCCTGTCTAAGCTCGAATTCGGTATTTCTTAACCTATAATACAAAACACACCCATTTAATCACTAAATAAATTTAAGCAATTAAAAATTCACATCTTTGGCAAGATAACCATTTTACCCTTATGCTCGAAAATCAATCTTTATCGAATTTCTTCGCATATTAAGCCTAGCTGAACTCTTTTCACTCCTATAGCACCCTTAAATTCTCTCTATTTCACACATTTATCATTCATTTTACAACTTGTGCAAAATAGTCCCTTTAGGTGTTTTCATGGTAACACCTTTCACAAAAGTTGTCTATTACACAACTAAAACTCATATTCTTCCATAAAATTTTAGAAAAAACCCTAAATGCTTTCATGGTAAAACCCTAGACCTTCAACCATTTTGCAAGATATGCCCCTCATTTCAAAGCTCATGCTTCAAGGGTCTCGAAAATACAAAAATCATCAACAAAGGAGATGGAAATCACTTACTTGTGCGAGGAATAAGGTGTTAAAAAATTCAAGCTTCAAAACCCTTCTCTTGGCTAATATTTTCGGTCAATAGGGAAGAATGGATGAAAAAAAATGAAAGCTACGCATTTAGGGTATTATTTTATCACATACCATGACATCACCTGCCTAACAAGTTGACCAATATTCTTCTTTGTCTCATGGCCGGCGAAGCTCTTTTAAAAGGGCCTAATTGCCCTTTTAAGACCCCCAATTTTTATTCTCTAGCTATTTCCCCAAGTTTTATTCTCTAGCTATTTGACACCTCTAGCTATCAATTTATGACTTTTGCATTTTATACGATTTAGTCCTTTTTCGCAATTGGGTTTACAAACATTAAAATTAGCTCACCAAATTTTTTGTGCACTATTATGAACATGATAGGACTCCATTTTAATAATAAAATAATCTCTCTGACTTCGAATTTGTGGTCCCAAGACCACTATTCCGACTAGGCCCTACATCGAGCTGTTACATTTCTCCTCCCTTAGGGATTTTCATCCTCGAAAATCTTACCGGTGAATAAGTTCAGGTACTGATCTCTCATAGTCTCCTCGGGTTCCCATGTGGCTTCCTCGACTCCATGTCTATGCCACAAAACTTTTACAAGTGCAATACTCTTATTTCTTAATTGTTTGACTTCTCGGGCTAAAATCTTGACTGGCTCTTCACCATATGTCATGTCCGAATGAATATCAACCTCTGACGGTGTAATCACATGCGAAGGGTCTGATCTATCATGAAGTAGCATGGACACATGAAACACATCGTAAATCTTTTCCAACTCTAGTGGTAAAGCCAATCGGTAGGAAACCGGTCCTACTCACTCGATAACCTCATAAGGCCCTATGAAGTGAGGACTCAACTTCCCTCTTTTACCAAATTTGAGGACTTTCCTCCACGGGGACACTTTTAAAAATACCTTATCACCGACTTGAAATTCAATTTCCTTTCGTTTCAAGTCAGCGTAGGATTTCTGTCTATCCGAGGTGGCTTTCAAGCAGTCACGAATTACTTTAACTTTCTCTTCAGTCTCTTTATCTAAATCGACCCCGTGAATCTGACTCTCTCTTAGCTCAGTCCAATATAAGGATGTTCAACACTTTCGCCCATACAAAGCCTCATAAGGCGCCATTTTCAAACTTGTCAGATAATTGTTATATAGGCGAATTCAACCAATGGTAGATACTTTTCCCAACTGCCTTGGAACTCAAAGACGTAACATCGTAACATGTCCTCTAATATCTGAATTACTCTCTCTGACTGACCGTCGGTTTGCAGATGGAAAGTTGTGCTAAAACCCAACTTTGTTCCCAATGCCTCTTGTAACTTTGTCCAAAACCTCGAGGTAAATCTCAGGTCTCTGTCTGAAATAATTGATATGGGCACCTCGTATAGTCTCACAATCTCGAAAACGTACAAGTCAGCTAATCTCTCAAGGGAGTAATCAGTACGCACAGGTATGAAGTGTGCCGACTTTGTTAGCCTATCCACAATAACCTAAATAGCATCATTTTTCTTCAGGGTCGCCGGCAAACCCGTTACAAAATCCATAGTGATCCGATCCCATTCCACTCAGGGACCATGATAGGCTGAAGTGGACCCGAAGGTAATTGGTGTTCAGCCTACACTTGCAGACACACTAGGCACTTACACGCTGGAATGGGGTTACGAGGCATTTCCTAACATAAGACAACTCAAAATAATATTCCTTACATTTCACACTTCGTAACTCAATCCCATAACAAAATTTATCTTTTAAAACTTAGACATAATCAGACATGTATTAGCAATTAACAAAAACTTATGCATGTGATAAAACATACCATTTCATGATTAGATAAATTTACATGTTATGCATATTACTCTAAGCTAAAACAACCACACGTATAATAGAGATATATATATTTATATACACCTAAACATGCATTAAACAAGCCCAAAAATATACATCTTTTCTCATATCAAAGTATACGCATATAACCGCGCCTATTTAAACCATTTTCAAGCATCAGTACATAAACATTTCATGACTATTATAATTATACCTAAATTTTCTTTCTATCTCGTCAATAAGTCACATGAAACCAAATCTAAATATACAATAATTTAAACACAACGCTTATACAAAATGTAGATATTTTTCATTCATATTACGCATGGTAGTGATCAAAATGTTTAACTTTATAATATCACAAAACTAGATTGTGTGCCACTTTCGTATGGCTCATCAAAAAGATAATTACATTACTCAAAAATAAAAAACTCATTTTATTATTTTTGTCTATCCTATACATGCCACATTTAAAACTTAAAGCTTCTTTAAAGATACCAAAAAGATGATGATAAGTGTGATGACTTCAGTAGTAGTTCCGAGCGCACAACGGATCCAAAATCTAAATAAAAATGAACAACAATTTCAAATGAGATAATACTCAGTAAACCATAAGCAATTTAATAAATAATTAACAATCGAACATCGTTTAAATCTAATTTGTCTACCTTGTTCATTCATAATTACCATATAACCCCATACTCTTATTTCTTCTTCCAAGACTTATATCATAATCTTTAGACAAATATACATACATATATATATATTCCATACACTTTTCATCTTCTTAATTACCTATGATAGAAACCAGTATTCTATTTCACACCATGCTACGATCATATTCCCTAAATAATTTCGCACACACACAGTGCCTTACACCCGATCTCGCACACATAGTGCTCGGTTAATAATTTTGCACACATGGTGCCTTGCACCCGATCTCGCACACATAGTGCTCGGTTAATAATTTCGCACACATAGTGCATATATTCATTCACACACAATACTAGCTTTTTCACACCCACATATAATGCTACCCCATTCACATACATAGTGCCCTTTTTTTTTATTCGTACATATACATACCCAAAGTACATTTATTCAATGCCATCAGCTCAATACTACATTATCAATTAACCTTTCTTCACATATAAAAAAATTTTCCATTTCATAAGCTATGTGTACTCTAGGCATACATAGCAATCTAAATCATAATTGCCTAGAACTTACCTTATTGTCGACCGAACAGCTCCGATCGGCTACTCAACGGCCTTCGCCTTCTCCTTATCCGTACTTGGTCCTCTTTGATTTTGAGCTTAATTTAAACAATTAAACTATTTTAAATTTTCTTATCAATTCATCATAACTCAAATTCTATTTATTTTAAACACATTTATCATACGACACTTTCATCATTGGTGAATTATACACAGAACATGACTGACTGCACCTAGTTATTAAATTCAACTAGTTTATCATAACATTTTCATATTAACAATGGAACATTCATCTAATTTTGGTAAAACAAAATTTACTTTCTCTTACCGCTATCACATACATGACAACTCAATTTCCTTTCATGTCAATTACATTTAACTAAACAATGTTTTAATATCAAGTGCATTCGGCAATGACACAAATCGACCTACCTCCACATTCTATTTTCATACCTTAATCGAATACTCCCTAGAATATTTCAATTCTCCCAATTAAATCTAAGACTTTAAAATTTACCTAATTGAGTTTGTCCATGTCAATCTTATTATTTAACTAAAACAATAATTAATTTCATCTCAAGTCCTCCATGACCGAATATAAATGTATATATATAACTCAATAACCACCAATTATCAACCTCCCAATTCAAGTCCACATTCGGCATCCATAAAATACTTACTAACAATTAAGTTAAAATAAAAGCTAAACATAACTTCACCTTACTCCACAATAGCTGAATAAGATTTTTGTCCATTTTAATCGTTTATAGATTTTTTTTTTTACTTAGTTCATACTCATCTATAACTATTTCTAATCACATACTACAAAACATCATCAATTTAACATATAAGAACATAATCGAATGTTTCATGCATCACAAACTCAAAAATTAACTCATGGGTCACGTTATGAGCATCAAAACAAACTCAACTTCACAAAAATTCCAAAAGAATTACATGATATCATACCTTAATCTATACATTCACCATAGCCGAATGTCCTAGCCCCCTTTTTCTTTTCTTTTCTTTATGGTTTCGGCAAAATGAAAGAAAGGATGATGGAACTTTGTTTTTATCACCATTTACTATTATAAATTTATTATTTCACAATATAAAAGTCATTTTATAATAAAATGCTTATTTCTATATTAATTATATATATAATTCCCACCAATTAAAATAAAGACAATAGAACACATGATTACATGCATGTTGACCGGCCATTTATATTCAAAGTTGGTCTATTTGACATGCAAGTCCCCCACAATACTAAAACATAAAATGTTCGGCCACTACACATTTGCCTATCCCATTTTCAAGGTTTCTTAAACACATCCTTTTTAACTAATTCCACATCCAAATGACAGAAATTAAAACACGATATTTTCACATATGATATTTCACAAATAATAAACATAGAATATAACATGCAATTATTTTCGAGACTCGATTTTGTGGTCCCAAAACCACTTTTCGACTAGGGTTAAAATAGGGTTGTCACAATTCTCCCCCTTTAAGAATTTTCGTCCCTAAAAATCTTACCAGCGAAAAGGTTAGGGTAGCGTTCTTTCATTAAATTTTCAAGCTCCCAAGTCACTTCCTCAACTCCGTGTTTGAGCCACAGTACTTTAACTAATGAAATTTTTTTATTCCGTAGTTCTTTCTCCTCGTGAGCCAAAATACGAACCGGTTCTTCCTCATAACTCAAATTAGGCTGAATTTCAATTTCTTTCAGATTAATCACATGTGAGGGATCAGATCTATAATGACGGAGCATCGAAACATGAAAAACATTGTGAATCTTTTTAAGTTCAGGTGGCAAAATCAATCTATAAGCAACCAGTCCAATCCGTTCTGAAATTTCATATGGTCCAATAAATCCCGGGCTCAATTTGCCTTTACGGCCAAATCTGAGTACCTTTTTCCATGGTGAGACTTTAAAAAACACTTTGTCCCCAATTTGAAATTCTATGTCCTTTTGTTTCAAATCTGTATAAGATTTCTGACGATCTGATGCTGCCTTCAAACTATCACTAATCACTTTACCTTTTCTTCATCTTCTCTGATCAAATCAACCCCGTATATCTTATTTTCACTGAGTTTGGTCCAATACAATGGTGTGCGGCATTTGCGACCGTATAAAGTCTCGTATGGTGCCATCTTGATACTTGATTGGAAGCTATTGTTGTATTCAAATTCAATCAAAGGTAAATAACGTTCCCACGAACCACTGAACTCGAGAATACGACATCTCAACATATCTTCGAGTATCTGAACAACTCGTTCAGATTGACCATCTGTCTGGGGATGGAAAGCAGTGCTAAAATGTAGCTTAGTACCCAACACTTCATGCAATTTTCTCCAAAATCGAGATGTAAATCTGGGATCTCTATCAGAAACAATAGAAGTAGGTCCTCCATGTAGTCGAACAATTTGAGAAACATATAATTCTGCCAATCTATCAAGTGAAAAATCTGTACGAGCAGGGATAAAATGAGCGGACTTCGTCAATCTATCAACAATAATCCAGATTGAGTCTTTCTTGCTCTGTGTCAACGGTAAACCAGATACAAAGTCCACCATTACTCGATCCCATTTCCACTCAGGTATCATGATTGGCTGTAATAATCCTGAAGGCACCTGATGCTCCGCTTTCACTTGTTGACATATCAAACATTTAGAAACAAAGTCGAAAATGTCTCTTTTCATACCATGCCACCAATATTGTCTTTTTAGATCATTGTACATTTTTGTGCTACTAGGATGGACCGACATTTGGCTACAATGGGCCTTACTCAAAATCATCAAAGTAAGTTCTGAATTTCTCGAAACACAAAATGGACCTCTGAATCTTAAACAATCATTGTCATCAATTTGAAACTCTGAACCCATATTAGAATCACATTGAGCTCGCTTAGCAACCAATTCTTCGTCGATTTTCTATGCTTCACAAATTTGCCGTATTAACACTGGTTCTGCTTTTAATTCCGCTACCAGCACATCATCAGTGGAAATAGATAGATGTACATTCATTGCTCGAAGAGCAAATAGAGATTTTCGACTTAGGGCATCAGCCACCACATTTGCCTTACCTGGATGATAATCAATGACAATTTCGTAATCTTTTAATAATTCAGGCCACCGTAGCTGTCTCAGATTTAAGTCTTTCTGAGTCATTAAATATTTTAGGCTTTTGTGATCAGTATAAACATGGCATTTCTCTCCAAACAGGTAATGACGCCAAATTTTAAGAGCAAACACAATCGCAGCTAGCTCGATATCATGAGTTGGATAATTTTTCTCGTGAGGCTTTAATTGTCTCGAAGCATATGCAACAACTTTACCTTCCTGCATCAGCACACAACCCAAACCGTTCAAAGAAGCATCACTATAAACTATGAAGTCTTTACCAGACTCTGGCTGAACTAACACAGGAGCCTTTGTCAAAAGGGTTTTCAGCTGGTCGAAACTTGTCTGACACTTCTCTGACCACTCAAACTTGATATCTTTTACGAGTAGTTTCGTCAACGGTGTTGCGATCATCGAGAAACCCTTAACGAATCATCGATAGTACCCCACGAGTCCCAAAAAGCTCTGAACTTCAGAAACATTCCTCGGAGGTTTCCAATCAAGAATGGCTGAAATTTTGTTCAAATCAACTCTAATTTCCAAAGCGGATACAGCATGCCCCAGAAAGCTGACTTCCTTTAACCAGAATTCACATTTACTAAATTTTGCATACAACTGATTATCTCGCAAAATCTGAAGTACTAATCTCAAGTGTTTGGCGTGCTCGGACTTATTGTGTGAGTAAATCAGAATATCATCTATGAACACCACTACAAATCGATCTAAATACTGTCTGAATATCCGATTCATCAGATCCATGAAAACTGCCGGGGCATTAGTGAGCCCAAACAGCATCACTAAAAACTCATAGTGTCCATATCTCGTTCTGAAAGCAGTCTTAGGAACGTCAGAATCTCTAACTCGTAACTGATAATAGCTAGATCGCAAATCAATCTTCGAAAACACGGAAGCTCCTTTCAACTGGTCAAATAAATCATCTATCCGCGGCAACGGATATTTTTTCTTTATCGTCATTTTATTGAGTTGACGATAATCAATACACATTCACATAGTTCCGTCTTTCTTTTTCACGAACAGAACTGGAGCACCCCAGGGTGAGAAGCTGGGTCGCGCAAAACCTCTGTCAGTCAGCTCTTACAATTGAGCTTTCAATTCTTTTAACTCGGTCGGTGCCATACGATAATGAGCGATTGAAATTGGTGTCGTACCCGGAACGAATTCTATGCCGAACTCTACTTCTCTAACAGGTGGCAATCCCGGTAATTTTTCAGGAAACACTTCTGGATCTCACAAACTACAGGCACAGTCTCGAGCTTTCGTTCTGATACCTTGTTGTCTAGTACATATGCAAGATAAGCTTTATAACCCTTTCTCACATATTTCTGAGCTAACACAGAAGATATCACTGTTGATAACCCATTCAGATCACTATACTCAATTCGAACAACGCAAGTCTATAGTCTTTCGCTTGCAATTTACCACAGCATCATGTTCAGTTAACCAGTCCATTCCGAGAATAATATCGAATTTGTCGAAGGGTAATAACATCAAATCCACCTGAAAACAGAAATCTTTAATTATCAATGAGCATCTCTTGCATACTTTATCAACTAACACATACCGACCCAAAGGGTTTGACACTCGTATCACAATTCAGTAGACTTAACAGGTAGAGTCTTACTGAACGCTAATGTTTCACATACGTAAGAATGATTTGAACCAGGATCAATTAAAGCAAGTACACTAGTATCATAGAGAGTGAATGTACCAATGATAACATTAGGGGAAGATGCCTCCTCTCGTGTACGGATGGCATAAGCTCTGGTAGGAGCACGAGTCTCAGATTGAACAGCCGTGTCGAAAGTCCCTCTCTGACTACCACCCCTGCCTCCTGTGTTTCTCGGTGGTCTACCTCTAGTCATTGTACCACTCGATCTCGCACCTTGCACCTTATTTTTCTCATCAGGTTCCGTGCAATCTCAAACGAAATGATCTCGTGAACCGCATCTATAGCAGGCTCTATTAATAGACTTCCCCTAACATTCACCTACATGTCGTCTTCCACACTGTGGACATTCGGGTTTTTCTTGCTGATTGTTGCCAACACTAGCAATCGAAGTAGCTCGAGAGTCCGTTGATGGTCGTTCCTTAATAGAAATTCCTGCAGTCTTCTTTTATCTGTTAGTATCATCTCTAAAATTCTTTGCAGTCGAAAAAGAATTTTTACCCGCCGATCTTTTACGAAAGTCTCTAGCTTCACATTCAGCTTTCTTTTTCTCCTTTCCAAGCTTTTCAGCCTTGCAAGCTTGTTCAACCAGAGTTACGAATTCCTTTATTTCTAGAATACCCACCAACAACTTTAAATCTTCGTTCAATCCCTCTTCAAATCTTTTACACATAGCAATTTCATCAGCTACACACTCCCGAGCATAACGACTGAGTCTTACAAACTCACGTTCATATTCGGATACCGTCAACCGGCCTTGTTTAAGCTCCAAAAATTCTTTGCGCTTTTGATCGATGAACCGTTGACTAATATACTTCTTACGAAACTCCGTCTGAAAGAAGTCCCAAGTAACTCGTTCCTTTGGAACAATTGAAATTAGGGTTCTCCACCAATAGTAGGTTGAATCTCGTAATAAGGATATTGCACACTTTAGACACTCATCAGGTGTGAAAGACAGCTCATCGAAAACGCAGATAGTATTATCAAACCAAAACTCAGCCCTTTCAGCGTCATCAGTAGCTGTGGCTCGAAATTCCTAGGCCCTGCACTTCCTTATCAAATCAACAGGAGGTTTACTCAGCCTCAAGGGATCAGTAGTTACTGGTATTATAGGCATCGGAGGAGGATTATTTAAATTCGGAAATGGTTGAGCAGCCGGATTTGTTCGGGAATATTGTGCAACCCACTCATTCATCATGGTAAAGAAGGCTTGTTTAGCCTTATTATCTTGATTACTCACAGATGGTTGAGGTTCAACAGGCGCTGTCCCTTGTGCGGGAGCAGGCGCTACACTCTCAATGTCATCCGCTAATGCTCTCTCCGGAGGGGATTCCATTTACTAAATCAAACCACAATTACAACCATCAGAAGTCATCACACTATCATATACTAGCATTATGGTATGTATAGCTAGACTCACACACGTTGCGGTAGTCCTAGAATCGACTAAACCGTAGCTCTGATACCAATCAAATGTAACACCCCTAACCTGTATCCGTCGTCGGAATAGGGTTACGAGGCATTTCCTAACATAACACAACTCAAAATAATATTCCTTACATTTCATACTTCGTAACTCAATCCCATAACAAAATTTATCTTTTCAAACTTAGACATAATCAAACATGTATTAGCAATTAACAAAAACTTATGCATGTGATAAAACATACCATTTCATGATTAGATAAATTTACATGTTATGCATATTACTCTAAGCTAAAACAACCACACGGCATAATAGAGATATATATATTTATATACACCTAAACATGCATTAAACAAGGCCAAAAATATACATCTTTTCTCATATCAAAGTATACGCATATAACCACATCTATTTAAACCATTTTCAAGCATCAATACATAAACATTTCATGACTATTATAATTATACCTAAATTTTCTTTCTATCTCATCAATAAGTCATATGAAGCCAAATCTAAATACACAATAATTTAAACACAATGCTTATATAAAAAGTAGATATTATTCATTCATATTACGCATGCTAGTTATCAAAATGTTTAACATTATAAGATCACAAAACTAGATTGTGTGCCATTTTCGTATGGCTCATCAAAAAGATAATTACATTACTCAAAACTACAAAACTCATTTTATTAGTTTTGTCTATCCTATACATGCCACATTTAAAACTTAAAGCTTCTTTAAAGATACCAAAAAGATGACGATAAGTGTGATGACTTCAGTAGTAGTTCTGAGCACACAACGGATCCAAAATCTAAATAAAAATGAACAACAATTTCAAATGAGATAATACTCAATAAAACATAAGCAATTTAATAAATAATTAACAATCGAACATCGTTTAAATCTAATTTGTCTACCTTGTTCATTCATGATTACCATATAACCCCATACTCTTATTTCTTCTTCCAAGACTTATATCATAATCTTTAGACAAATATACATACATATATATATATTCCATACACATTTCATCTTCTTAATTACCTATGATAGAAACCAATATTCTATTTCACACCATGCTACGGTCATATTCCTTAAATAATTTCGCACACACACAGTGCCTTACACCCGATCTCGCACACACAATGCTCGGTTAATAATTTTGCACACATAGTTCATATATTCATTCACACACAATACTAGCTTTTTCACACCCACATATAATGCTGCCCCATTCGCACACATAGTGCCCTTTTTTTTTATTCGTACATATACATACCTAAAGTACATTTATTCAATGCCATCAGCTCAATACTACATTATCAATTCAACCTTTCTTCACATATAAAAAAATTTTTCATTTCATAAGCTATGTGTACTCTAGGTATACATAGCAATCTAAATCATAATTGCCTAGAACTTACCTTATTGTCGAACGAACAGCTCCGATCGGCTACTCAATGACCTTCACCTTCTCCTTATCCGTACTTGGTCCTCTTTGATTTTGAGCTTAATTTAAACAATTAAACTATTTTAAATTTTCTTATCAATTCATCATAACTCAAATTCTATTTATTTTAAACACATATATCATACGACACTTTCATCATTGGTGAATTATACACATAACATGACTGACTGCACCTAGTTCTTAAATTCAACTAGTTTATCATAACATTTTCATATTAACAATGGAACATTCATCTAATTTAGTAAAACAAAATTTACTTTCTCTTACCGCTATCACATACATGACAACTCAATTTCCTTTCATGTCAATTACATTTAACTAAACAATGTTTTAATATCAAGTGCATTCGGCAATGACACAAACCGACCTACCTCCACATTCCATTTCCATACCTTAACCGAATACTCCCTAGAATATTTCAATTCTCCCAATTAAATCTAAGGCTTTAAAATTTACCTAATTGAGTTTGTCCATGTCAATCTTATTATTTAACTAAAACAATAATTAATTTCATCTCAAGTCCTCCATGACCGAATATAAATGTATATATATAACTCAATAACCACCAATTATCAACCTCCCAATTAAAGTCCACATTCGGCATCCATAAAATACTTACTAACAATTAAGTTAAAATAAAAGCTAAACATAACTTCACTTTACTCCACAATAGCCGAATAAGATTTTTGTCCATTTTAATCGTTTATAGAATGTTTTTGTACTTAGTTCATACTCATTTATAACTATTTCTAATCACATACTACAAAATATCGTCAATTTAACATATAAGAACATAACCGAATGTTTCATGCATCACAAACTCAAAAATTAACTCATGGGTCACGTTATGTGCATTAAAACAAACTCAACTTCACAAAAATTCCAAAAGAATTACATGATATCATACCTTAATCTATACATTCACCATAGCCGAATGTCCTAGCCCCCTTTTTCTTTTCTTTTCTTTTCTTTATGGTTTCGGTAAAATGAAACAAAGGATGATGGAACTTTGTTTTTATCACCATTTACTATTATAAATTTATTATTTCACAATATAAAAGTCATTTTATAATAAAATGCTTATTTCTATATTAATTATATATATAATTCCCACCAATTAAAATAAAGACAATAGAACACATGATTACATGTATGTTGACCGGCCATTTATATTCAAAGTTGGTCTATTTGACATGCAAGTCCCCCATAATACTAAAACATAAAATGTTTGGCCACTACACATTTGCCTATCCAATTTTCAAGGTTTCTTAAACACATCCTTTTTAACTAATTCCACATCCAAATGATAGAAATCAAAACACGATATTTTCACATGTGATATTTCACAAATAATAAACATAGAATATAACATGCAATTATTTTTGAGACTCGATTTTGTGGTCCCGAAACTACTTTCCGACTAGGGTTAAAATAGGGTTATCACACAAACAACCACTATGTGCCTCTCTCAGAATATTCTGAATAAGTTCATTGTCCTCGGGTACACAAACTCTATCTTTGAACATTATACAACCATCAATACTAATACGAAAATCTGATGAAACTCCCGATTCACACTGAGTCTTCTTGGCTTGTAGTTTCTCATCACTTTTTTGAGCTTCATAGATCTCTTGAAGAAAAATCGATCTAGCTCCTAACTCTACTAGAACCAAACCGTCATCAGACAAAGCCATACTAACATTCATTGCTTTCAATGCAAATAATGATTTTTTACTCAATGCATCGGTAACCACGTTCGCTTTTCCTAGATGGTAGTCGATAATCAACTCGTAATCCTTTATTAGCTCTAACCATCATCGTTGTCTTAGATTCAATTCCTTTTGAGTCATCAAGTACTTAAGGCTCTTGTGATTAGTGAACATTTGACACTTCTCGCCATACAGATCGTGTCTCCAGATTTTCAACGTGAATACAGTGGCAGCCAACTCTAAATCATACATCGGGTAATTTTTATCATGTGGCTTTAGTTGCCTTGAAGCATAAGCTATAACCTTACCTTTTTGCATAAGCATACACCCAAAACCATTCAAGGAGGCATCGCTATATACCACAAACTCTTTGCCATACTCCAGTTGTACTAACACTGGGGCTTCGGTCAACAAAGCCTTTAATTTCTCAAAACTCTATTTGCACATTTATGTCCATACAAACTTGACATTCTTTTGCAGTAGCCTTGTCATCAGTGTAGCTATCATAGAGAATCTGTTTACAAACCGTCCATAGTATGCAACCAAACCCAAAAAGCTTTGAACTTCTGTCTCATTCCTCGGCGGTTTCCACTCCACAATAGCTGAGATCTTGCTTGGGTCAACTTGGATCCCGTATCCCAACATAATGTGTCCTAGGAATCTGACCTTCTTAAGTAAAAATTCACTCTCACTGAACTTGGCGTATAATTGCTTATTTCTCAAGGTTTGCAACGCAACTCTCAGATGCTCCGCGTGCTCGCTCTCCTTACGCGAATAAACCAATATGTCATCGATAAAGATGATGAAAAACTTATCTAGATACGGTCAAAAAATGCGGTTCATCAAATCCCTAAAAATCACCCGGGCATTAGTCAAACCAAAGGGCATGACGAGGAACTCATAATGCCTGTATCTTGTCTGAAATGCAATCTTCGGCACATTTAGATCCTTTACTCTTAACTGGAAGTATCTGGATCTCAAGATAATCTTGGAAAATACAATGCCTCCCTTTAACTGATCAAACAGGTCGTCAATCCTTGGCAAAGGATACTTGTTCTGTAACATCTCGAAATAGGCCTAGTCGGAATAGTGGTTTCGGCACAAAAAATCTGATATCAAAATATTTATTTTATTATTATTATCAGGTTTATAATATGATAATATGCATGTGTTAAAGTTTCATGAAGAAATTCTTTAAGTAAGGTGCCAATTGGAAATTAGGGACTAAATTGAATAAATTGCAAAACTTGGGTTTTAGAAGCAACTTGTATGAAATTTCTTTAGAATATTAATTAGAAGGTATTGAGGAGAAATTTGCCCAATTTCTAAGTTTTTGGACAAAAATGGGCTTGTATGGATGAAATTTTAAAGAAAGGGCTTAAGGGCATTTTGGTAATTTGGCATTTTAATGACATAAAATTGGAAAAATAAGCCAAAAATCAGCTCATTTCTTTCATGTTGCTACCAAAAATTTGGGGTTCTCTATAGCTAGGGTTTTCAAGCTTTTCAAGCTCAATAGTAAGTGCTCTCAAGCCTCGTTTTAATGTTTTTCGTATTTTTAAAATCCCGGTAGCTTACTCTCTGTATTTCTACCCATATTTCATGATAGGGATCATGTTTAAAAATTTAACGATGCATGAGTTACTTGTATTTTGATGTTTTACAGAGGAATATGAAAGTTGGATGTGTGTTAAATATCTTTTCCTAGGTGATTTTCATGAAAAACCCTAAAAGGACCTTTTTACAAAAGATGTAAAGTATGAGGTAGAAATGTGAAATAATGGAAAAATGTGGCCTGCCATAAGAGGGAAAAATGTTTGGCTAGGCTTGGGTAAGGTAGAAATAGCATGCATTTCATTATACGAGCCTAAGGACTAAATCGTAAAAATGTGAAAGGTTAGGGGAAAACGGTCATTTGGACCGGGGGTGAAATTTAGACTCATAAAGTATAATGTGAGTTGTTAATGATTTAATTTTATTTTTATAGACCTCGAGAACAAATTCTGGAGGTCGATCAGGAAAATAAAAAGTTTCGGAATAACCGAAACACGATTCCGGAACGAATACCAGGTAACTTCAGATAACTTAAAGTAAACTCATAATATGCCTAATTGTGTGTTTTATGAATGTACGATAATTGTGTTTGATGATGGCATGAAAATCTATGCAATACATTCTTAATAATAATATGTTGATAAATGACCCGGTTGAGATTGCTAAGGAAATTCGATGGATAAACCATGATTTACATGTGACTTGAGGTCCTGCATGTGTTGCAGAAAAGGATTTAACCCGGACGGGTAATCTGTTGATCTCAAATATAGAAAAGGATCTAGCCCGGACGAGTGTTCCTTGAGTGGCCGAGCCTCCCAAAGAATATGTGTGCATTATGGATTTAGCCCGGACGGGTAATCCAATTAGGGTCAGAGTTTAGCCTGGACTGGTATTTCAGATCTGAGCTCATTAAGGGTGTTTGTCACTATAAGGGATTTAGTCTGGACTAGTAATCCTGATATCACCTTATGAGTTTAAATACGGGGGAGTTAGCCTGGACTGGTAATCCCGTCGTAAGATGTGAGGTTCGTGGGAGTGCAAACATGAGATGATCAATCTTATGACTTGACGGATAATGGGTAACCCGTCGAAGTTTCCTACAAACTCAACGGGATTAACATGAGATATATGTATGAATGAAAGGATGAATAATGAGCTCATCTAAGACAAATTACATAGTACATTATTATTGTGACTAATTTGTTGATTGAGTGCATGTGATAGGGAAACCATTTCATTCTTGTTGGTATATTTGCTAAATATGGTTGTATGCTAATTTTCTGGTAAGTTTACTTTGCAGTTATTCGGGCTTACTAAGTATGTAAATGCTTACCCCACTTTCGTTTCCCTGTGTTACAGAGCTCAAGGACTCGTAAGTATTGGAAGACGGTTAGAGAATCAACACACTATCAATTAGACCAGCTTTGGTATATAGATACCCTTATTTTGTTCAATGGCATGTATAGGGCTTTGGTTCATTTTATGATATATGTTATTTAGATTACCACATGGAAGCTTGTAAAAGTTTACATATATTCTTGTATTTGGCCATGGAAATTGGCATATTTTGAAGTGGGCTATGACCTACAAATCTATGCATGTTTATGTTTACATGGAGTGGCTTGCCCATAATTGGTCATGAGTTACAATAATGAGCCAATCTTAAAGGCGTTAATAAGGTAGGGAAAGCCTTTAATACAAAGGAAATATCCTAGCATGTATAAAACCAATGATATGAGGTTTACATGCAATGAGGTTTATCGAGGATGTACGTCAGTATATAATCTAGCCTTATTGAGTATTTTGGTAACCTATAAGTGTGATTGGTTGTTAGAGAGTTACCAAAGGCTTAGAAAATAGCCTAACGAGGTCCACACAGGTAGACACACAGGCGTGTGTCTAGGTTGTGTGTGACACGCGGATTGCCCCCAAGGGTGTGTGGTATGGCCGTGCGTCCCCTGCACCTAAACTTTTAAGTTAGTGTCAAGCACGGGCTAGACACACAGGCATGTGTCTTGGTTGTGTGTCCCTAAATGTATGCTGACGCCATAAATAGAGTGCTACACGGGCTGAGGACACAGGCGTGCCCCAAGCAACATAGGCGTGTGCGACCACACGACTCCACCCACACGGGCGTGTGACTCACTAAAGCTAGGAAATTTAACAAGTTGCCCAAAGTTTATCGAATGCTCTCAGTTTTGTCCTTAACTACCTTGATGTATGGTTTAGGTCTCGAAGGCCTGTATAAGGGACGATATGCATGTGTTTGAAATGTTTTAATTTTGGGTGAAATTTGGTGACCCAATTTAGTGTGTTTGTGAATGTGTAAGCTCGGTAATGCCTCGAACCCTGTCTCAATGTTGGGTACGGGTGAGGGATATTACATTTAGTGGTATCAAAGCTACGGTTTAGTCGGTTCTAGGACTACCGTAGAAAGTATTGTGTATTGTTATACATGCCATTATTCTAACATTGATAGTGTGGCATCTCCTAACTGTTTAAATTGTTTTTGAATATAGTAAATGTCTTCCAATCAAGCTCAAGATGAGTCCAAGGGAGCCAGGAGCCATGCTCCAGCTTCTGTACAATGAACTATTTCTAGTAGTAGTAGAAGGCTTATGTCTGAAGGCTGGGAAGAGGCCAGAGCCGCCTTCTTTGATATGATGGATGAATAGTTTGGTGATTATTTGAGGAATCGCCCCAACATACCAAGACCTCCTCCGCCCCCTGACCAACATGATGAGGAATTGGCACGAGATATCGCACCAGTAAGAATTGGTAAGGCCCCTGTAGATAAGCTCAGAAAGTATGGGGCTAAGGAATTTAGAGCTAAGATCGACGATGATACTGAGAAAGCCGAGTTCTGGCTCAAGAATACTACACGGATATTAGATGAATGGTCGTGCACACCTGAGGAGTGCTTAAGGTGTGCCGTGTCTCTTCTGAAGGATACTGCATACCACTGGTGGAAGACTATATCTTCCGTGGTGTCAAAAGAAAATGTCACTTGGGAAATTTTCCAAGCAGAGTTGAAGAAGAAATACATCAGTCAAAGGTTCTTAGACTCGAAGCGAAAGGAGTTCCTAAAACTCAAGCAAAGGAATAAGATTGTAGTACAATACGAAAGGGAGTTTAAGGCTAAGTTAGTATGCCACTGAATGGGTTCAAACTGAGTCAGAAATGTGCAAACATTTTGAGGAAGGTCTGAATGAGGAAATCAAGCTGTTGATTGGGATTCTTGAGATACGAAAGTTCGCCGCATTAGCTGATCGGGCCAAGAAGGCTGAGGAACTCAATAATGAAAGAAAGCAAGCAAAGAGAAAAGCTCGAGTTTCGGGCAAGAGGTCTAGTCGTAAAACGCTTTTTCACAAAGAAATTAAGGAGCCAACATGAACGCTCTACTTCATCGGTTGGGTATTCAAGTAGAGTGAGAGGCTCCAAATGGCGAAATCAGAAGTCTTTCTCCCCGACGGTGACTAGTGTGGGGAGTGTAGATGACCAAAAGCTGAAGTGTAAGAGCTACAACAAATTTCACTCTGGGGAGTGCCAAATGAAGAGCGGTGCATGTTTCAGATGAGGTTATCTTGAACACTTCCTCAGAGGCTGCCCAGAGTGGAATAAAAAAAAGTGGAAGTGACTCCGAAGTCGAGTGAGGCCATCGTACGAGGTAAACCTCCTAGATATCTTGGAATGGCAGTCGAACTGTGGCTAAAGATGCTGCGAAACCAGAAGCTCGAGCCCCCGCAAGAACATACACAAGACACGCTTGAGAGGAAGCCTCTGCTCTTGACGTTATTACAGGTACTTTTTCTCTTTTTAATACATACGTTATTATCTTAATTGATCCGGGATTGACGCAGTCATACATTTGCATGAGATTGGTGTCTAGTATGAACATACCCATTGAACCTACAGGATTTATTATTAAAGTGTCGAACCCATTAGGAAAATCAATCCTGGTTGATAAAGTCTGTAAGAATTGTCCTTTGATGATTCACGGTCAATGCTTTCCGGCTAACCTTATGTTGTTACCATTTGATAAGTTTGATGTAATACTTGGCATGGATTGGTTAGCCTTGCACAATGTAATTGTAAACTGTGGTAGCAAGTATATTGAATTGAAATGCCCAAATGGTGAGATTTTGCGGGTTGATTCAAGAGAATTAGGTATGCCACCGGTGGTAACAACGGTAATGGTTGCTCAGAAATATATGATAAAATGGTAAAGAGCCTACCTTGCTTTTGTATTGAACACTAAGGAAACGGAGTTGAAGATTGAGTCCGTGCCAATAGTGTGTGAATATCCAGACGTGTTCCCGGAAGAATTACCGGATTACCTCCTGAAAGAGAGATAGAGTTTGGTATTGAGTTGGTGCTAGGAATAGCTCCCATTTCTATTGCTCCGTACAGGATGGCGTCAATCGAGCTGAAAGAGTTAAAAGCACAGTTGCAAGAGCTGACAGATAGAGGTTTTGCAAGGCCGAGCTTTTCACCTTGGCATGCCCCCATATTGTTTGTAAAGAAGAAAGATGGTTCGATGAGGTTATGTATAGATTATCACCAACTGAACAAGGTAACTATCAAGAATAAGTATCCTTTGCCAAGAATCAATAACTTGTTCGACCAGTTGAGAGGAGCCACTGTGTTCTCTAAGATAGACTTGAGGTCTAGCTACTATTAGTTGCGAGTTAAAGAATCAGACGTGCCTAAGACAGCTTTCAGAACGAGGTATGGCCACTATTAATTCCTTGTTATGCCGTTTGGGTTAACGAATGCACCACCCGTATTCATGGAACTAGTAAATAGAATCATTCAGCCATACTTGGATAAGTTCGTCGTTGTGTTCATTG
Source organism: Gossypium arboreum (assembly GCF_025698485.1). Classification (NCBI taxonomy): domain Eukaryota; kingdom Viridiplantae; phylum Streptophyta; class Magnoliopsida; order Malvales; family Malvaceae; genus Gossypium; species Gossypium arboreum. The sequence continues at coordinate 27,508 of NW_026440431.1, forward strand.
ACTACATTTTGATTTATTCCAAAGATGAGACAGAGCATGCGAAGCATTTGAGAACTGTGTTGCAGACCTTATGGGATAAACAACTGTATGCTAAGTTTAGCAAAAGTGGGTTTTGGCTCCAAGAAGTTGGGTTTTTGGGTCATATTGTTTCGGGTGAAGGCATTCGAGTTGATCCAAGTAAGATCTCTGCCATTGTTGAATGGAAACCACCTAAAAATGTAACCAAGGTTAGAATCTTTTTGGGTTTAGCCGGTTACTACTGAAGATTTGTAAAAGGATTTTCCATGATAGCGACTCCAATGACGAGATTGCTACAGAAAGACGTTAAGTTTGAATGGACAGAAAAGTGTCAGCAGAGTTTTAAGAGGTTAAAGACATTGATGACTGAAGCTCCTATTTTAGTGTTACCTGAGCCGGAAAAAGAGTCTGTGGTCTACAGTGATGTATCCTTAAATAGTTTGGGTTGTGTACTTATGCAAGATGGCAAGGTGATAGCCTATGCTTCACGGCAGTTGAAGCCACACAAGAAGAACTATCTGACGCATGATCTAGAGTTTTCCGCCATTTTTTTTGCCTTGAAGATTTGGAGGCATTAATTATATGGTGAAACTTGTCGTATATTTACCGACCACAAGAGTTTCAAGTATTTGATGACTCAAAGAGAATTGAATCTGAGACAGCGGAGATGGTTAGAATTAATTAAATATTATAATCTAATCATTGACTATCATCCGAGAAAGGAAAATGTGGTCGCCGATACGTTAAGCAGAAAATCCTTGTTTGTACTGAGAGCCATTGACGCTCAATTGGCGTTTCTTGATGATGGTTCAGTTTTGGCAGAGCTAAAAGCTAGACCGACATTTCTGCAGGAAATTTATGATGCTCAAACTAATGACAGCGAGTTACAAGCTAAAAGAATTCAATGTGAGTCGAGCTTTAAATCAGATTTTCCGATCGGTCCTGATGGATGTTTAATGTTCAAAGATAGGGTTTGTGTACCCAAGGATAATGAGCTTATTTGACAAATTTTGCAAGAAGCACATGATAGCCATTTATCTATTCATCCGGGAAGTACCAAAATGTATAATGATTTGAAGAAAATGTACTGGTGGAACAGCATGAAGAGAGACATCTCCGAATTTCTATCGAAATGCTTGATATATCAGCAAGTCAAAGCTGAACATCAAGTACCTTCAGGGTTGTTACAGCCTGTGATGGTCCCCAAATGGAAGTGGGATAGAATTACTATGGATTTTGTGACAGGATTGCCATTGACCCTGAAAAAGAAATATGCTATATGGGTTGTGGTGGATAAGTTGACAAAGTTGGCTCATTTCATTCCGGTAAGAACAGACTACTCTCTTGATAGATTGGCCGACTTATATATATATCTGAAGTTGTAAGATTACACGGGGTACCGTTGTTGATTATTTCAGACAGAGACCTGAGATTCACTTCAAGGTTCCAGAAAAAGTTATAAGAAGCCTTGAGTACAAAATTGAGTTTTAGTATGGCTTTTCACCCACAGAAAGACGGCTAGTCTGAGCGGATGATTTAGATTCTTGAGGATATGTTACGATGCTGCATTCTCGAATTTCAGGGTAGCTGGGAAAAATACTTGCCATTGGTAAAATTTGCCTACAACAATAGTTTTCAAACGAGTCTGAAGATGGTGCCTTATGAAGCCCTGTATGGCAGAAAGTGCCAAACTCCGTTGTACTGGACAGAACTAAAGGAAAGTCAGATTCACGGAGTTGATTTGGTCAAGGAAACTGAAGAAAAAAATTAAAATGATACGAGATTGTTTAAAAGCGGCATCGGATAGGAAAAAGTCTTTTGCTGATTTGAAAAGAAAAGGGATCGAGTTCCAAGTTGGAGATAGAGTATTCTTGAAAGTATCTCCATAGAAAAAAGTATTGAGGTTTGGTCAGAAAGGCAAACTGAGTCTGCGATTTATTGGACCGTATGAGATCACCGAAAGAGTTGGACCATTAGCCTATCGTTTGGCATTGCCACCCAAATTGGAAAAGATTCACAACGTGTTCCATGTATCTATGTTAAGACGATATCGATCAGACCCCTCTCATGTGATTTCACCGACTGAGATTGAAATTCGACCGGACATTACTTATGGTGAGGAACCTATCAAGATTTTAGCTCGTGAGATTAAACAAATGAGAAATAAAAATGTGGCTTTCGTAAAGGTTTTATGGCATCAACATGGTGTGGAAGAGGCTACATGGGAGCTGGAAGAAACCATGAGAAGCCAATATCTGAACCTATTTACTGGTAAGACTTTCGAGGATGAAAGTCCCTAAGGGGGGAGAAATGTAACATCTCAAAATAGGGCTTAGTTGAAATAGTGGTTTTGGGACCATAACTCTGACATCAAAATATTTATTTTATGATTATTATGAGGTCTAGAATATGAGAATATGAATGTGTTAAAGTTTCATGAAGAATTTCTTTGAGTAAAGTGTCCAATTGGAGATTAGGGACTAAATTGAATAAATTGCAAAACTTAGGTTTTAGAATATTAATTAGAAGGTCTTGAGGAGCAATTTTCCCAATTTCTAAGTTTTTGGACAAAAATGAACTTGTATGGATGAAAGCTTAGGGGCATTTTGGTCATTTGGCATTTTAATGAAATAAAATGGGAAAAATAAGCCAAAAATCAGCTGATTTCTTTCATGTTGCTATCGAAAATTTGGGGTTCTCCATAGCTAGGGTTTTCAAGCTTTTCAAGCTCAATAATAAGTGCTCCCAAGCCCCGTTTTTAATGTTCTTCGTATTTTTAAAATCCCTGTAGCTTACTCTTTGTATTTCTACCCATATTTCATGCTAGGGATCATGTTTAAAAATTTAACGATGCATGAGTTACTTGTATTTTGAAGTTTTATGGAGGAATATGAAAGTTGGATGTGTGTTAAATATCTTTTCCTAGGTAATTTTCATGAAAAACCCTTAAAAGGACCTTTTTGCAAAAAGATGTAAAGTATGAGGCAAAAATGTGAAATAATGGAAAAATGTGGGCTGCCATAAAAGGGAAAAATGTTTGGCTAGGCTTGGGTAAGGTATAAATAGCATGCATTTCATTACACAAGCCTAGGGACTAAATCGTAAAAATATGAAAGGTTAGGGGCAAAATGGACATTTGGACTGAGGTGAAATTTAGACTCATAAAGTATAATGTGAGTTGTTAATGTTTTAATTTTATTGTTGACCCTGAGGAACAAATTCCAGAGGTTGATCGAGGAAAACGAAAAGTTTCGGAATAACCGAAACATGATTCCGAGACGAATACCAGGTAAGTTCGGATAACTTAAAGTAAACTCATAATATGCATAATTGTGTGTTTTATGAATGTACGATAATTATGTTTAATGATGGCATGAAAATCCATACAATATATTCTTAATAATAATAATAATATGTTGAAAAATGTCCCGGTTGAGATTGCTAAGGAAATTCGATGGATAAACCATGATTTACAAGTGACTTGAGGTCCTACATGTGTTGCAGAAAAGGATTTAACCCAGACGGGTAATCCGTTGATCTCAAATATAGAAAAGGATTTAGCCCGAACGAGTGTTCCTTGAGTGACCGAGCCTCCTAAAGAATATGTGTGCAATATGGATTTAGCCCGGACGTGTAATCCAATTAGGGTCTGAATTTAGCCTAGACTGGTATTTCAGATTCGAGCTCATTGAGGGTGTTTGTCACTATAAAGGATTTAGCCTGGACTGGTAATCCCGCCGTAAGATGTGAGGTTCGCGGGAGTGCATACATGAGACGATATCTTTTATGACTTGACGGATAATGGGTAACCCATCGTTTCCTAAAAAATCAATAGGATTAACATGAGATATATGTATAAATGAAAGGATGAATGATGAGCTCATCTAAGACAAATTACATGGTACATTATTATTGTGACTAACTTGTTGATTGAGTGTATGTGATAGGGAAACCATTTCATTCTTATTGGTATATTTGCTAAATATGGTTGTATGCTAATTTTCTGGTAATATGGTTGTATGCTAATTTTCTGGTAAGTTTACTTTCTAGTTATTCGGGCTTACTAAGTATGTAAATGCTTACCCTACTCTCTCTTCCCTGTCTTATAGAGCTCGAGGACTCGTAAATATTGGAAGACTATCGGAGAATCAACACACTATCAATTAGACCAGCTTTTGTATATAGATACCCGTATTTTGTTCAATGGCATGTATAGGGCTTTAGTTCATTTTGTGATATGTGTCATTTAAATTACCCATATGGAAGCTTGTAAAAGTTTACATATCTTCTTGTATTTGGCCATGGAAATTGGCTTATTTTAAAGTAGGCTATGACCTAAAAATCTCTGCATGTTTATGTTTACATGGAGTGGCTTGCCCATAATTGGCCATGAGTTACAATAATGAGCCAATCTTAAAGATGTTAATGACGCAGGGAAAATCCTTAATACAAAGGAAATATCCTAGCATGTATAAAACCGATGATATGAGGTTGACATGCAATGAGGTTTATCAAGGATGTAAGTATATAATCTAGCCTTATTGAGTATTAAGGTAACCTATAAGTGTGATTTGTTATTAGAGGGTGACCAAAGGCTTAGAAAATAGCCTAACGAGGTCCACACAGGTAGACACACGAGCGTGTGTCTAGGCCGTGTGTGACACACGGATTGCCCCCAGGGGCGTGTGGTATCGCTGTGCATCCCTTACTCCTAAAATTTTAAGTTAGTGTCTAGCACGGGCTAGAAACACGGGCGTGTGTCTTGGCCGTGTGTCCCTAAATGTATGTTGATGTCATAAACAGAGGGTTACACAGGCTGAGGGCACGAGCGTGCCCCAAGCCATACGGGCGTGTGCGACCACACGGCCCCACCCACACGGGCGTGTAACTCACTAAAGAAAGGAAATTTAACAAGTTGCCCAAAGTTTATCAAATTCTCTCGGTTTTGTCCCGAACCGCCTCGATGTATGGTTTAGGTCTCAAATGCCTGTATAAGGGACGATATGCATGTGTTTGAAAGGTTTTAATTTTGGGTGAAATTTGGTGACCCGATTTAGTGTGTTTGTGAATGTGTAAGCCCAATAACGCCTCAAACCCTATCTTGGTGTTGAGTACGGGTGAGGGGTGTTACATGTTCTTCACTGTTACCTTATTGAGTTGTCTATAGTCGATACATAACCTCATCGACCCATCTTTCTTTTTTACAAAAAGTACCAGAGCACCCCACATGGAAAAACTCGGTCTCGCAAAGCCCTTGTCTGTTAGCTTTTGCAACTGTGCCTTTAACTCTTTTAACTTTGTTGGAGCTATCCTATATGAAGTCATCGAGATGGGTGTCGTACCGGAGACCAACTCAATTCCAAACTCTACTTCCCTCACTGGAGGTAATCCGGGTAATTCTTCTGGAAACATGTCTATAAACTCACAAACCACTGGTATAGATTTAATCTTCAACTCAGACACTTGAGTATTCAACACAAAAGCCAGATAAGCCTCATATCCTTTCCTCAAATATTTCTCGGTAGTCAAAGATGATATTACTACAGGCAGATTATCCGATTCATCTAGTCTGACTTTTAGAACATTTCCGTATTTACATTTCAACTCAATTATCTTTTTCCCGCAGTCCAGTACAATACTATGAACAGTCAACCAATCTATCCCAAGGATTACATCAAACTCATTAAATGGAAATAACATCAAGTTAGCCGAAAAACAATGACATCTAATTGTTAAAGGGCAATTTATACATACTTGGTCCACTAGTACATGTCTACCTAAAGGATTGGACACTTTTATTACAAACTCAGTGGACTCTACTAGCATACTTATACGAGGTATCAATTCCATCCAATATAAGAGTGGGTAGATCTAGGGTCAATTAAAGCAACAACAGATATTTCATAGATCGAAAAGGTACCCGTTATCACGTCGGAAGACTCTACCTCTTCCCGAGCTCGTATAGCATAAGTCCTTGCAGGTGCTCTGCCTTCAGACCTCACTGTAGCATATCTTGGCGTGCCTTTACTATTAGCCCCACTTCTGGGGTTCTTCTGAGGCCTACCCCTCAAAGGAGCACTACTTGCTTTCACATCTTGTTTTCTCCCTCTCTCATCCAATTCAGGACAATCAAGAATGAAGTATTCCAATGATTCACACTTGAAACAACCCCTTTCATTCGCTCAGCACTCGCCAAAATGACACCTACCACATTGCGAGCATTGTTGCCTATTTGGCCGAGTGCTACCGACACTGACGAACGAAGTGGTCTGGGCTTTAGAAGCTGTGTTCTACCGGTTCTTGTCCCTATTCGAATACCCCACCAAAGCATTCGATCGGGTAGTGAACTCCTTTGATTTTTAGATGAGGACTGATGTGATTTCCCCATTTGTCTCTTCTTTGAATTCCGCTACTTAAAAGCCGTTTTCCTCATCTCTTTAATTAGCTCCTTGGCTTTACAGGCTCTTTCAATAAGTGTTACAAATTCCCATAGCTCTAAGATGCCAACAAACACTCGGATATCTTCATTGACGCCGTCCTCAAACCTCTTACACATGGTGGCTTCTGTAGATACACACTCCCGTGCATACTTGCTAAGCCTCACAAACTCATGTTAATATTCTGTCACTGACATTTGGCCTTGCTTTAGCTCTTAGAATTCCTTCCTTTTTTGGTCTATAAATCTTTGGCTAATATACTTTTTCCTGAATTCCTCCTGAAGAATTCCAACGTGATCCTCTCTAGACACGACAGACATGAGAGTATTCTGCCACTGATAAGCCAAATCCCATAGAAGCGACACTGCACATTTCACGCACTCTTCAGGTGTGCATGCTAACTCATCAAATAGCCTAATGGTATTTTGTAGCCAAAACTCTGCTATCTCCAGGTCATCATCTATGCTAGCCCAGAATTCCTCGGCCCCTTGTTTCTGGATCTTGTCTATCGGAGGCTTCTCTCTTTTAAACATGTCTGCACCTTGCAGAGCTACTGAGGCATACTGAGGAATCGGAGGAGGTGGGGGAGGTGGGGTGTTCAGATTCGCACAAACAAACTCCGTGTACCAAGCGTCCATCATACAGAGGTAGGCTTCTTTAGCCTTTCCGCCTTGGCCCATAGTTATGGGCTCACTCTCTACTGGCGCGGTCCCTTCAACGGGAGCCAGCGCGTTACTTTCCACGTCATCTGCCGTGGCTCTATCAGGATCCATTTACTTTATAAAAACATAATTTATAATCACCAAAAATAATCACACTATCAATATACAGTTATGGAAAGTATAGCTAGACTCGTACTCTCGCTAGGTTAGTCCTAGAACTGACTAAACCATAGCTCAGATACCACTAAATGTAACACCCTATACTCGTAACCCACTCGAGGTGGAGTACAAGGCATTACCTAACTTGATCTCATGCACACACCAATCTCAAATTACCGAGACTCGGTCCAAATTAAAATTTTTTCAATTTCTACTTTAATTTTCTTATTATAGGCATATGAGTCTCAAATTGATCATTGATAACTATTCGGAACCATTTTAGGTCCTTAAACTAACCTTAAGAAATTTCCTTTAAAACAGGGCACACGCCCGTGTGGAAGGGTAACACGCCCGTGTGACCATTTCGACATGGTCGTGCTGATGGCCCCTGTGGCTCACACGGCCTAAGCATTCTGGGACACGCCCGTGTCTCACACCCGTGTAGAATTAATTTCTAATTCACACCTACATGGGTTTTCACAAGGCCACACACACGCCCGTGTCAATGGCCTGTGTCCTTCATGCGGCCATGACACGACCGTGTCCTAGCCTGTGTGAAAAAACATGGACATTCTGTTTCTGACGTCAACATGCTCAATATGTCACACAGCCAAGGCACACGCCAGTGTGCTGGGTTGTGTCCTTCACAAGGCTGAGACACACGGCCATGTCTCTGCCCGTGTATTTATTACCATGCATACTAACTTGAAATTTTTACGTACAGGGGAC
>NW_026440432.1:0-30772 GCF_025698485.1 Gossypium arboreum
AACAACAAATATACTCACAATGCCATATCCTAGATATGGTCTTACATATTCTCACATCTCGGCCGTGCCATGTCCGGGCATGGTCACACATTATCTCAAATCAATGCCTTTCCCGCAGGTCTTATAGTCTCATTTCACACACTTAGTGCTCCGTTGCTTCTAAACGGTCCTCAATTCGATCTCCAACAAGTGCCTCGATTTTATTTCCAATGTGCCTCGACTTCCGCACAATTTGCCTCGATTCGATCTCGCACAATAGTGCCTCGATTCGATCTACAATTTGTGCCTCGATTACTGATCTCGCACATAGTGTAACACCCCAAACCCGAGACCATCGCCGTTAGCCGGACGGGTTAACAAGCCAATTCACATGTTTTGCCCACCAATTTGACATTTCCAGTCAGGTTGGAAAACTGCGTCACTGCGTTAAAATCATATCTCGAGTTTCAAAACTGGAAACTGGTTTTAAATTTTCCTGAATTTAGACTCATATATCCATCCATGGATTTATTTCTAGGATTTTGGTCGGGCCAATTGGTACATTTATTTGTTAAAGTTACCCATGTTAAGGGATCGACTGCTCTGACCTTCGCGGGTATAACTTGAATATCTCTTGTACAGGGCTTTAATGCTGGTGTCGTTTGTTTATAATGAAACTAGACTCAAATGAAATCTGTACATATAAGGTATGTCTCCTAATTCTTTTTGGATAATTTATAGTGAATTTTAAAGTTGCGACAGAACCCAGAAACCATTCTGGCCCTGTCTCACAATACTTTAATATCTCTTAACCTGTAACTCCTATGACCATTTCGTTTCTTCCATATGAAAATAGACTCATCAAGGTTCATTTACATAGCTTATTCACTATTTAATTCCATTCCTATGAATTTTGGTGATTTTTCACATTCACGCCCTGCAGCTGGCAGCATCTGTTTTAAGGGGGCTTACCTATTTGGTAGTCTCCATGAATCAACTAGTCTTGCCATACATAGGTTCATATATGATCATTTTAACCATGCCAATGGCTGATCATATGACCAACATTCCCATTTCAAGCCATAGCCACATCATGACACCAAATATATACATACAAACCACAATTAGTCTAAGTTCATGCTTCCTTTTCCATTTTAGGGTACATACCATTACAACATATTTAACAAACAAGAGGTAGTCCTAACATGCCATCTCAAGTTCAACCAAAATTTATACCAAAATGGAGGCTTGATAGTGTGGATGACTTCAACTTCAACGATCCCAAACCGATTGTTTGAGAAATCTAGAAAACCGAGAGCCAAAGCACGGGGGTAAGCATTTTATGCTTAGTAAGTCTCAAGGAATATAATCAACTCTAATTACAGCAATACATTCACATAACCAAATGCATCATTTCATTAATACAATTCTTACTTCACACTTCATCATTATATAATTTCACAAAGTATCAATCAATTCAATAACTGAAATTTTAGTCGATTGAGCGAATGTTGCTCAAACATGTCGACTTTCCAATGCAATATCGCCTCATTCTTTGGGCTTTTTGAGTGTACTCATTGAATTTATTACAGCAACCAACACTCACCTCCAGCCCAAGCTTCTTGAATACAACCGGATATAACCACGTGCCGAATGCCTTGGTCTTAGCATGGATAGAACGACTTTGGAATGCCTTGGTCTTAGCGGTTACCCTAGCACAATTGCCTTGGTCTTAAATTTTCCCTTTGGGTTTAGCCGGATATCATTCAATTTCCCAATACATCAATTATCATTAATTAATTTTTTGTTTAACTAAAAGCATAAACCAAACATATTCCCGGGACTTAGCCCGGTAGAATTAAATACCATGCATACATAATCAATAATCAATACACATCCATACTTTATTTCACATAATTCAAGTAGGGTCACCTTGAGGACTTACTCGGATGTTGTCGAACGGCTTTTTGCTATTCGATCACTTTCTCCTTCCCTTTCCAATTGTGGCCCTTAAGCTCTTGAGCTAATTCAAACAAATTCAATTTATTAAAACCTCATTGTTAGCTTTTGGCGAATATGACAAAAAATGGTCATATGGCCCCCTTTAGCTTGAATAACAATGGTTCCATTTTATACTACATCAAGCAATTCAATACAATTTATTAGCATCAAGGAAATGCTAAGGCCTTCAATAGGCTACCCAAGGGAATATTCATGTACATGTTGAGGTCAATTTTGCACTTAATACCTCACAAAAACAGCATGCAATTTACTAATTAATTTTGCATTGTCCCAAAACTTATAATATAGCATCAAGCACTTATATGTGTTGTAGGGAATTGTGCTTGCAATTTCACAACATTCTTCCACATCTTCTTCTTTAAACCAATATATTCATCACTTAGTTCATAACCAAACAAATTCAATCTTTTCTTAACATAATTTCAAGGTTCCATAACCAAAACAAAATTTTAACTAAATGCAAGAAATGAATCATCTCAAAATGCATCATGGCGAATATGACAATCATGCTCCTTTTCAACTTCAATCATGATAAAACAAAGAAAACTCAAAATCTTACTCAAGAGTAGACAATCCATCATTGCATGCATCATCATCAAGCTTCACACTTAGCATGCAATGGCTTTATCCCATAACAACTTTGGCCAAATACCATTTCCATGGCATAACAAAGATTTAAGCCATGGCTAACATGCACATCAAGTTAGCAACCAAAACATGCATGAAACTCCCAACACAACCTCATACATACCTTAATCTTGATGCAAATTTAGCCAAAACTCCTTCTAGATCTCTTCTAAACCAAGCATGAAGCAAAATCCTCCCCTTTTCCTTAGTATTTTCCAAATGAAAATGGATGAACAAAATTTCCTCTTTTTCCTCTACTCCGGCAACAAGGGGCATCCAAGTTCATCTTTCTTTTTTTTCATTTTTTATGCTTATTTTTTTATAATTCTTCCTACATAACTCACTAGCCAAACATGTTGGAAACATGTTTTCCCTTATCATGCCCACCTTGGGACTATAGTCAAATTTGGGAATTTGACATGCAAGGACAACATTTCTAGTGTGCATCAATAGGCCACTTCCACATTTGCCTATCTCAATTCTAAATTTTCTCACAAAGTCCTTTCTAGTGAAATTCACCTTTATAACACTAAATCAATCATCATAAAATGTTACATGAGCACACATATTATAGGCATCAAAATAAATTTTAATTATTTTTTGCCTCGGTTTTGGTCCCAAACCACATTCCGACTAGGGTCAATTTTTCACACATAGTGCCTCGAATCGATCTCCACACATAGTGCCTTGATTTTGATCCACATATTTCGATTCATGATCTCGCACAATAGTGCCTCGATTGATCTCGCAAATTGCCTCGATTCGATCTCGCACATAGTGCCTCGACGATCTCGCACATAGTGCCTCGATTCGATCTCGCACACATAGTGCTCGGTTAAGGAATTTGCACACACAGTGCCTCAATCATTCGCCGTAATGCCCATATTCATTCGTTATTACCCATTGAAAAGACTTAAAAGTCTATAAAACATCATATATGTACACTTTTAAACATATCATCTCATTTAAGTTTGAATTTATAGAAATGAACACTTAAATTTTTCAAATTAAAACGAAGCCTACTAGGCCGAAGGCGAATACACATCACTAGTATGATTGTTCTTGAACTTAGTCCGGATACATCACTCTCAATTCCCGTACATATACACATATAGCAATACACATTTGTATATCATTTACATTACTTGAATACAAACACAACATGCTTATCGACCACTCAACTTGGTTCCATAGCCACAACAAAAATCACATTTATAGTCATAACACTCTTTCAAAATTGCATCACCTATACCCTTAATTCAATCCAAATCAAAATTCAAATACGAGTACATGATACTGCCTGATCAACTTAATAATTTAGGCGTATCTAAGTAAGTTATATCACAAATTCTCATAGTCAAGCTTCTACTTTCGATGGGATCAAGATTCATTACAATACAACAACCACATTTTAATAGTAAAAATCATCACACTATCATTTTATCACTTTATGGCATGTATAAATAGACTCACGCGTCTCGTTACTCCTAGAATCGACTAAACCGTAGCTCGATACCAATAAAATTGTAACACCCTACCATCCGCTGCGGAGTCGGACACGGGTTAACGGCAAAATTCACTTTCACGTCCATTTAAAAAATTTTCCAGGCAGTTGGCTAACTGCGTATCTGTCACTTTAAAATCATATCTTGAGTTCCACAACTCAAAAATCAGATTCGTAATTTTTCCCCAAAACTACACTCATATATCCATCTACAGATTTTTTTCTAGAATTTTGGTCGGGCCAATTAGTGCAGTTTATTAGTTAAAGCCTCCCTGTTACAGGGTACGACTACACTGACCTTCATGCGTTCGATTTGGATATCTCCCTGTACAGGTCTTCAATACTGATGCAGTTTGTTTCTATAGAAACTAGACTCAAGAGGAATCTATACATATATGGAATGACTCCTAATTATCTCTGGTTAATTTACAATGAATTTCCAAAGTCGGAACAGAGAATCCAGAAACCGTTCTGGCCCTGTTTCACGAAAATAAATATCTCTTAACATACAACTCATATGACCGTTTCGTTTCTTCCATATGAAAGTAGATTCATCAAGGTTCATTTACATAATTTATTCGCATTTAATTCCATTCCTACTATTTTTATAGATTTTTCATCCACATCACTGCTGCTGCCAGCATTTATTTTAAGGTAAACTTTACCTATTTCATGATCCTCCATGGATCAACTAGAGTTTGTCATACATAAAAAATGATCATGAATAACCATTCCCATGACTAACCGTTACCAACATTTCCATACTTCTTGATGGACGACATACAAAATGATTACAATTTATGATCAAAGTATACTTAAAGCCATTTTCATGGCTTTATACATTGGAAATATCCCCCCTTACTAGTCTATTCTATACATGCCATAAGATATTCCAAAAAAGCGTACCAAAGGTGGATAGTGATAGTGTGACTAGTTTTGACGATCCCGAGCCGGCTTCCAATTGAGATCTATAAAAAGAGGAAACAAAGTACCGGAGTAAGCATTACAATGCTTAGTAAGTTTCAAGGGGAACAGAAAAACAAGTTATAACATGGTTGTTCGTATTTTTTACCTCTTCCTTGATACCACCCCTTTATCCAAATATGCAATCTCATCATAATCATAGGAATAGTCTCATAGATTGCTCTATACATCACATAACTACCTTATGGTTTGGTTTAAATCAAGCTCACATATAAACTTGGAGTACATACTTTTGACCTTTGCATTGCGTATTTTTAAAGCAATTCTTATAAAAGGTCTTGGTCATAATCTCCATAGTCATGGGTCTTACCGGTCATAATCTCCACGTAGTCATCGGGTCTTACCGGTCATAATCTCCACTAGTCATCGGGTCTGGAACATATTCCAAGTTTCATGTACATTTAATCACATGTTACAACATTCAATTAGCCATTCGGCTTTACCACATATGCATATCACACATATATTTTACATTGGCCATTAGGCCTCATCACATATACATACACTTTCACATTCACCACATGGCCATTAGGCCTCATCACATATACATACACTTTCACGTTCATCACATCGGCCATTAGGCCTCATCACATACGTACACTTTCAATTCACCACATCCCATTAGGCCTCACAATACATACACTTTCAATTCATCACACGCCATTAGGCCTCATCACATATACATACACTTTCACATTCATCACATCGGCCATTAGGCCTTATCACATATCACATACACTTTCACATTCATCACATCGGCCATTAGGCCTTATCACATATACATACACTTTCACATTCATCACATGGCCATTAGGCCTTATCACATTACACAAACTTTCACATTCATCACATCCCATTAGGCCTTATCACAATATATGTATAAACATATTTCATATTTTCTTGTACATCAATTTCAGCAATAGCTTATAAGCAACTCAAATAGTTTCATCAAAGTTTACAACAAAATCACATATTCACTACAAGCAGTTTTTCTGACCAAAGTCATTAAGTTGTTTATAACTGGAGCTACAAAACTCAAAATCAATTGCCGTCAATTTTGAATGTAGACTCATGTATCTTTCACCCATAAAATTTTCAGAATTTTAGGTTTGGCCAATCAATACCAGATTTTTCTTAAAGTTTCCCTTTTCACTTTTGACTAATCTGACCACTCTTCCTCTGAATCAAATTTTTCATTGTAAGAATTCATAATTTTCTATTTGATTCCATTTGAAACTAGACTTATTAAGGAGTCTAAGCATATAAATCTTATCTTATAACCATTTTGTACAAATAATAATGATTTTCCAAAAACAAATCAGGGAATTTCGGGTCAATCCACCTGTCTCGCACAACTTTAAATATCTCTTTATAGAAAATTTCTTTGCTTCCACAGTCTCTTTTATAAGAAACTAGACCAACTAAGCTTTGATTACATATTTTACTCAGCCTATAATTCCACACCGAAATTTATAGTGATTTTCTAAAATCACATTACTGCTACTGTCCAAGCAAATTATCACAATTTGCTCTTAAATTTCAAGTCCAAACACTTATGAACTTACCATTTGGGTTTAAGGCATATCATGGCCACATCATATCTTATTAAATCAACTCATTATGTCCTATTATGATTGAATTTACTCAACGTTTAATCACTTAAAACTTACAAAGGAATCAAACTCATATACTTAATAACACCTCGGAATTGCGACGGTTACAAATCGACTATTCGGTTAGGTAGCTTGTTCTCTTTTTTCGAATTAGACTCCCTAAGCTCTTGAGCTTGCATAAACAAATTTAATCTATTACCAACCAATTATACAAACTCATGGCGAATATAACAAAAGACTACTAGATTCTACTAGCCACTCATTGTCTATTATTAACCTTACTTAATTATAAAGCATTCGGCAATTTGATAATTAAGTTCATTTCATGGTATCATAACTCAACATTTATCAATATATCATTAACAAAATATGCTCATGTCAAATTCACTCCCAATCACATCTCAAAATTCAGCAAGCTTAGAACTCATTTAATAATTAAATTCGGGCTTAACCACTTTGCTAACTACTTATGCATATAAGACTAATTTTTCATACTTCAACTTGAACCTAAAACAATAGCCGAATGCTCACTACATATTATCTATTATTTCCATCACATAAATCATGCCATAAAACACTTTTAAAACAACTCACCATCATAGCCAAATATACATTTAATGAACATTACTCCTTTACCAAAGCTACTAATAACTATCACAAATACAAAACATATCAATATGTCAAACTCATTACCTCACCTATTTAGTCAAGCGAATAATAGAATCACTCACACTTAATCCATCCCATTATCTAATTTTTTTTCTCCAAAATGAACTAACCATAATACCGATTGTATATTATACCTAGCATTTCTCATTACCAAATCACAAAACCAAACACCACAAGCATATTTACCATAAAACATATCTCCAAAATAGTTGAAAACACAAACAATAAACACAAACATTGGCATTATGCTCAAATCACCATAAGAAATCTCAACTTTCTTGACATTACCAAGAGTGCATCCACAACAACAGCATATTATAAAGCCAAATCAACAAATTCAAAGCTTACCTCCTAATAGCTAAAGATGAAGGCCAATTGCTTGGTAAGTTTTCCTTCCTTTCTCTTTGTTTTTAGAGAGTGGCATGAGAAGAAGAGGCACCATCCTCCTTCTTCTTTTTCAATTCGCCAAGGAAACCGATTTCCTCTTTTAGCCTTCTCTTAAAATTTCAACTTAGAAGCAAACAAATTCCATGGTTTTCCACTACATGCAGGCCTATCTTCTCTAGCTTCCTTTGCAAGAGACAAAAGCAAGATAGAAAATGAAAGTTGGAGTCTTTCTTTCTTCCATTCACGGCAAAGGGGAGACAACTTTGGTTTCTCCTCCCCCTTTTTTATTAATTATTCTTCCCACACCTTTTAACATAATATGTCTACAATATGCCTTACCCTAGCATGGCCCCACCATTTAGATTTTTGGCTAATTTGACATGCAAGTCCCTCATGTCAATAATTCATGCATTATTTGGCCACTTTAAATTTCACCTATCACATTTTCAAGTCCTATCACATGGGTCCTTTCTTATAAATTAGCACCTAATTGATAAAATCAAAAAATATTCACACATACAAATCCCACATATAATAATCACAATATAACATCTAATTATTTTTGTGACCGGTTTTGTGGTCCCGAAACCACTTTCGACTAGGGTCACATTAGGGGTGTCCGGATATTGAATGGTATGTTGTGAGATTTTATATCTTGGATCAAATGGTATTAGAAATGGTATGAAATATGTGTTTGGAGTTGATTTAGATGCTCATAAATTATGTTTTGGTGTTATTGAGTTTGGTGTGGTGAGCATAAGATAGGGTGGCAAAATGGCTTGGTAAATAGCCTATTTTTTCTACATGAGCATGTGTCTCGGGTGTGTGACACGATCAAATACGATTTGTGTCTCCGGTGTTGATTTGAAATTAAGTCAATTTCTCAACGACCACATCAGGCGTGTGACTAGGTCTTGTGGCATAAGGGAATACCCGGGTTTCGGCCGGTACAGGCGTCGGGCAATTTTAGGGCACGGCTACCACGGTGTCGTGTTGGCCGTGTGACCCAAGTTAAAGGTTACTTGGGTCGGACAAGGGTTGGGACCGGCCATGTGCTTCCATTTGAATGTCCACCGGCCGAGACAGGACGTGTTTGGTGGCCATGTGAGACACGACCGCCCACGGGCATGTTCCCTGTTTTGAGAAAAATTTTCAAATTCGTGTAAGTTTCTTAAGTTATCGGTTTAGTCTCGAATCACTCCCAAAGCATGTTTAGGGCCTCGTAGGCTCATATTAGGGAAAATTGTTGGGATTGAATGATGATTATATGAAATGGATAAATGTATGATAAAAGTATGTATAAATGTGTTGTAAGTGGTAACGCTCCATAGAGGATGTGTTGAGGAATAAGCTCTAAAATTTCCTACAAAATAATTTCACCAATCTAATGCCTATTTTTCTTGACTTCCCTAAGGAATTGGGGCAATGAGAATAGGGGTTGGTAAAGCCCAACCAACTAAAACAAACCCTTCTCATAGACCCCCTATTGAAAAGAAACCAAAGAAGTAGAGGAAGAAAGCAGAGAAAACAAAATCAATCAGTATTGCAATTGATTGGAGGAAGAAGATGAAGCAAATCCCAAATGCACCACTAGTGGACAACACGGTATTCCACCTCCCTTCGAATCTATGAGCGGGATCATGAGATCAATCGTTATTGAAGAAATTACCCAAATGATGAACAAGAGGCGTGCTACTCAATCATTGAAAATGAAAATGCACTATAAACACAATACCGTAAATCCACTCGAGCAAATGAAGTAACTACACTCGGGTCCAAGGTAGGGAAGTTCTTTTGTAACATCTTGAATTATGGCCTAGTCGAGCGTGGTTTGAGACCCAATTCGAGATGGTAATAATTATTTTATGATTATTATAAGCTCTATGATATGTTTCTATGTTTGTGTGAAAAATTTCATGAGGAAATTTTATGTGAAAAATGCTTAATTAGACTTTAAGGAATAAATCGAATAATTTGTAAAACTTGTGTTCTAGAAGCAATTTGCATGAAATTTATTAGATTATTAATTAGGGATCCTTAAAAAGTAATTTGACCAAGTTCTAAAAATTTGGACAAAAATGGCCTTGGATGGGTAAAATTTGAAAGATTAGTAAAAAGGATATTTTGGTCATTTAGGGGTAAAATGAACTAAAAGACAAAATAAAAGCCAAATTAGTGTCCATCTTCCTCCCATGGACATGTGAATCAAGAGGGGATGGTTAGGGTTTCCAAGCTTCCAAGCTCAATAGTAAGTGATCCAGCCCTATTTTAACGTTTTGATGCATTTTGAAGTCCGATAACATGATCTATTCATTTCTACCATTATTTTAGCTAAGGTTTATGTTTAAAATTTACCCATGCATGATATGCTAGTATTTTGATGTTTAGTGGTAGAATATGAAAGATTGGAGTGTGTTTAACACTTTTTTAAGTGATTTTTCATGAAAAGGTGTAAAATAGGTAACTAAAATTCTTTTAATGAGAAATATGGGTTGCCATAAGCTTGAATATGGTTGGCTAGGCTTGGGTAATCAAGAAATTGAATACATTTTGTTTTATGAGCCTAGGGACTAAATTGCAAATATGTGAAAGTTTAGGGAAAAATTGTAAATTTTCTAAAATATGATTTTGGGCCAATTTAATTGTGAGTCCTAAATAGGCTCTATATTTGAAATGATAGATCAAGGAAATCGAGATTTGAGCTTAAATCGAAAAATACAAGGTTATGGGCTAAAATGATAAATTTGCCATTTCTATGATTAAGTATATTGAAAAGGTGATGGAATGAATTTATAATGTGAAAAATGCTATGAATGAATGGTACATGAAACTTGTGATAATTGGTATATGACTAGTAATGCATGAAATGTTTGATAGTTCATGTAATGATGACTTGCTTTATGATAGTGAATATATTGTGAACATAATGCTTTTGCATGCTTACTTGATAATTTTATGATAAATGTTAACTTGGTTAATGCAATAATGTATCATGTTATAATGTTTTATTAACATGATGAGTTATATTCTTAAATGCTTGAATTGTATGTTGTTGATGTGAGTATGAATTGAATGCTCATTGTATAATAAATTTATGAAACAATGATGTAATTGATAAAAGAGGAAGAAAATCCGGTTGAATGAAAAGGATAATCAATGGATTTCTAGAAATGAATTGATGGTAAAAGGATCTAGAGGGGTGTTCCTAAAGTGATCTAGCCTCTCGAAAATATGTATGCAATATGGATTTAGCCAGAGTTCGATTTAGGATAATTTAGCCTAGGTAATTGGATCCAAGCTCATTAGTAATTTTTGGGATTTAGCTGGGTTAATCCGACATTGCTCTTGAGTTTATACTATGGGGATTTCTTTGGACTAGTAATCTGGTGGGGGAGGTTCACGAGTGCATACTTGAAATGATCACTTGTATGAATTAAAAATGGGATACCCATCGATTCTAAGAAATTCAAGGAATTAATATGAAAATGGAATGGAAATACTTGAAATGATAAACTCATCGATGCTTAGATGATACTAGTATGATGCATATGGTTGTCATGTTTGGATGAGTGGTTGTGCTAAGAGATGCGGCTACTCAAAACCCATGAACATGTGTTTGACATGTGAAATGCAAGGACTTGTGATAAGAATGTAAATTGATGAGTGCTATTTATGAGAATAATTTAATGACAAATTTGTGATGGTTATCATTATGTTGCACTAAAATAGTTTTGGATGGTAGCAGAGTCGACTTTGAAAATCCACTAAAAATTGTGGAAACTAATTAGAGACTGAATTAAATGTGAAATTAAAGATTATTGAGTCTAGTTTTATATAAAATAAGTTATAAGTAAAAGAATTTCATATTATGAGATATCTAAAATTTTGTGAGCAGTCGAATAAATTTGGAATCCCTTCTAAATTGGGAAAATCACTAGAAATTTTAAAAAATAATTATGGTTTAGAATTCATATGAATAAGTACTTAATGAGTCTATTTTCAATAAAACAAACAAGAACATTATCGAAATCTTGTACTAAGAGATAAATAAATTTTAGTAAAGAAAGTTCCAAGCTTTCAAACACAAAATAGGGGTAACTTTGAAGAATAAACTGCTTTTGGCTAGACAAAAATTCTGAAAATTTTATGGTAAGAAGATATGTGAGTTTAGTTTCAGGGAAAATTACAGGATCTTAGTTTTGAGTTTCATAGCTCGATATAAATGATTTAGTGACGTGACTCAAGAAAACAGCTTAAGACTTTGAATAAATAGAAAGAATTAAAATGGCATGTTAATACATAGCTTATTATTTTTCATGCGAGCTTACTAAGCATAAAGCTTACACCCTCCTTTCCATTTCCTTAGTGTTCCCGGTTGGCTCGAGCTTGGAATCGCGGAGGCCATCAAGTGGCATGTATAAAGACCTAGTTCTATGACATGAGTTATTATGATTTGGCTAATATTGGTTTATATCAAGCTATTGTATATGGCCATGAGATATGGCTCATATTGATTATGGTTTGTAAGTCTAGCTAATCATGTCATGTTTTAATCCATATGATGGGATGATTTGAATATGTTGTTTGACAATCATGTTTGGTAATATGATATGTGTGTTGGATGTATGCTCTATGACCAACTAAGGTGGTCATAGTCATAAATAATTGTATGTTATAAAAACAACATGATAATGGTTGAACATGAGTGCTTGATGGATAAGTTAGTAACCATAGTATAATGGTAAAGTGGTCATCAATATGACAAGTCTTATTAATGTGAATTAAGGAATCTAAACTTGGTATTTCATGAGTAGATGCATTGCATGTAAGAGGACATGTAAATGTTGCGAATATGTCTTGATAAAGGTGTTTAATCACTAAAGTGAAGCCATGATTTGTGGCTTTAATGTGTATAAGGTTGTAAGGGTTTATGGGTAATATGAAGGCTTGGAAAATAGACTAAGTATTGACTACAGTTGAGACACGGTTGTATGTCTCAAGTATGAGAACGCTTGGTGACATGGGGTGGCCCCCATGTGGTTCAATTTGTTTGATGATATCATAAGCGAATTCGCAACCGAGGACAGGCGTGGAACACGGGGTTGTGTCCCATCGTGCCTGCCCATACCAGTCCCTGGGGTCGGACCCGAGGTTAAGGCAAACCATTCACTTTCAGTCCATTTAAAAATTTTCCAAGGTTGGCTAACTCGTCCTTTAAAAATCATATCTTGAGTTCCAAAAGAAAACCAGTTTCGTAATTTTTCCCTGAAACTAGACTCCATCTATAAATTTTTTCTAAAATTTTGGTCGGGCCAATTAGTACAGTTTATTAGTTAAAGTCTCCCTTTACAGGTGGCTACCCTCACTTTCATACATTACGACCTGGATATCTCCGTGTACAGGGCTTCATCTATGTCGTTTGTTTCTATAGAAACTAGACTCAAATAGGAATCTATACATATTGGCATGACTCCTAATTATCTCTGGTTAATTTACAATGAATTTCCAAAGTAACAGGGAATCCAGAAACCGTTCTGGCCCTTTTTAAACCTAAATATCTCTTAACATACAACTCATATGACCGTTTCGTTTCTTCCATAAGAAAGTAGATTCATCAAGGTTCATTTACATAATTTATTCACTATTTAATTCCATATTTACTATTTTTAGTGATTTTCACATCCACATCACTACAGCTGTCAACCTCTGTCCTTAAGGTAGATTTTACCTACTTCATAATTCCCTTGATTCAACTAGCCCTTTTAGCATACATGGCAAAAAGATGATCACAATTAACCATTCCAAGGGCTAATCGATTCCAAACATTTCCACATCTCTTAATGCACAACATACAAAATGATTGTGATACCATGCCAAAGTGTATACAAGCCATTTTCCATGGCTATCCAAATTAATACAAAATCAAAGGGTCTATGACCAACAAACGAAAAAGTCCTATACATCAACAAAATATCCTCTCACTACTAGTCTATTCTATACATGCCATAAGATATTCCAAAACATAAGGGTACCAAACAGTGGATAGTGATAGTGTGACTATTCTTGACGATCCCCAGCACTAGCTTAATGAGACCTATAAAAGGGGAAAGCAGTAAGCGGATAAGCATTACAATGCTTAGTAAGTTTTAAGCGGTGTCAACAGATAATAATCAATTATAACATAGTTGTTGCATTTTTTATTTCACTCTTCCTTGGGCATACCATCCCTTTTACCGAATATGCACTCTCATATACAATAGGCAAATAAACTCCACATAACGTGAGCTCATGTGACATAGATATATCGTATGATTTCACATAACCTCTCACACTAATCCATGTCACATAATCATAGGAATAGTCCCTAGATTGCTCCGATGCATCATATATATAAACTTGGAGTACATACTTTTAACCTTTCATTGTATATTTATAAGTAATTCTTATTCGGTCTTACGGACAAAATCTCCACGTAGTCATCGGGTCGGCGGACATAATCTCTACCGAGTCATCGGGTCGTCGGAACATATTTCAAGTTTCATGTACACTTAATCACATGTTACAACATTCACATTAGCCATTTTTACCACATATACATATCGCATTCATCACATCGGCCATTAGGCCTTATCACATATATACACTTCCACATTCATCACAATTTTAGGCCTTATCACATACATATACATTTTCACATTCATCACATCGGCCATTAGGCCTTATCACATATATATACATTTTCACATTCATCACATCGCCTATTAGGCCTTATCACATATGTATACATTTTCACATTCATCACATTGGCCATTCGGCCTTATCACACATGTATGAATATCATACATATTTCATATTTTTCTTGTACATCAATTTCAGCAATAGCTTATAAGCAACTCAAATAGTTTCATCAAAGTTTACAACAAAATCACATATTCACTACAAGCAGTTTTCTGACCAACAGTCACTAAGTTGTTTATAACTGGAGCTACAAAACTCAAAATCAATTGCGTTAATTTTCCCGAATGTAGACTCATGTATCTTTCACCCATAAAATTTTCAGAATTTTAG
The DNA here is from genome assembly GCF_025698485.1 of Gossypium arboreum. Classification (NCBI taxonomy): domain Eukaryota; kingdom Viridiplantae; phylum Streptophyta; class Magnoliopsida; order Malvales; family Malvaceae; genus Gossypium; species Gossypium arboreum. Next base: position 14,854 of record NW_026440432.1, read on the forward strand.
GTTTGGTCAATCAATACCAGATTTTTCTTAAAGTTTCCCTGTTTCACTATTTGACTAATCTGACCACTCTTCACTACGAATCAAATTTTTCATTGTATAGAATTCATAATGTGTTTTATTTGATTCCATTTGAAACTAGACTCATTAAGGGTCTAAGCATATAAATCTTATATCATAACCATTTTTGTACAAATTATAATGATTTTCCAAAGACAGAACAGGGATTTAGGTCATTCCGACCGTCCCAAACTTTAAATATCTCTTTATAGGAAATTTCTTTGCTTCCCGGTCTCTTTTATAAGAAGCTAGACCAACTAGGCTTTGATTACATGTTTTATTCAGCCTATAATTCCACACCAACAATTTATAGTGATTTTCTAAAATCACATTACTGCTGCTGTCCAAGCAATTTATTTCAATTTGCTTTAACTTTCCAAGTCCAAACACTTATGAACTTACCATTTGGGTTTAAGACATATCATGGCCACATCATATCTTATCAAATCAACTCATTATGTCCTATTATGATTGAATTTACTCAACGATTAATAACTTAAAACTTACCTCGGATGTGGTGGCGATTTGTGACTATTCGATCACTTCTTCCCTTCCCTTATCCAACTTTGATCCTCTAGGCTCTTGAGCTTAATTAAACAAACAAATTGACTTAATCATTTGAGCATCGAAAAGAGGAATACAAGGCACTTAGCCCATATTTATACATTAGACATTAAATTCACATACATGTGAAATCATGCAAACTCAACATATTAACTCACATCCCTTTTAGTCGATTTTCCTAACCAAGATAAAGGCATCAATATGCTTGCCTCTAAAAAGCATGCAACACTAATCTTCTCATGTGGCCAGTATGCATGTATATGTTGAGGCCAATTATGCTCAATACTTCCTACAAGTATGGTTACTTGTATTGATTATATCTCGTTTCATTTCAAATTCAAAACTTTGCATTTATACACTAGAAAGCAAATACTAACATTTTGCATTTCATCTTACTACCATGGCGAATGCTCCTTCCACACCATTTACCTTCACAAAGCATGAATTTCATCATCCAAATTACAAGCTTACAACCTCATGAAGTTTAACCTCATAGTATCTATCAAACTCTCACTCATTAGCTTCTATCATAATCTCCAACAACAAAATAAACATATACCATTGGGTCTATGGTAGAACCAAGAAAGGAACTCATTGATATCAAGATGTAAGCAACTACCATTATTTATCTAAGTTTAGCATAAAACAAAACCATCACCCTTATTAATCTTTTATAGGAAAACCATACTCACCCCACAAATCAAATTTCAACATGGTTTACAAAAAACTTAATATCTCATCAACACAACATCAACACCAAGCAAGAATGATACATCCATGGCCGAGTGTTATCTCCATCACATAGCAAGGTTTAGACCATGGGCTAGGTAGAGCTCAAGCTAACAACTAACACATGCAAGAATCTCATGGCACAACATCAAACTTACCTTAATAGTGACCTAGGATAGCGATGCTTACTCCTTCTTCCCTTTCTCCTTCAATTTTCAGCCAAAAGATGTTCAAGGATGAACACAAATTTTTTTTCTTTGTTTTCTTTCTCTTTCACGACAAGGGGGCATGGATGAGACCATTTTTTTTCTTTGCCCATGCTCTTTATTTTATTATTTCTTCAAGCATTCACCCAAATGTTTTATGACATGTTTTGCCCATAATTCTTTGTCATGGCGGCCACTATCAATTAGGGAAATTTGACATGCAAGTCCTCCCTTTTGATTACATGCCTATTAGGTCCTTGTAGATTAGCCTATCACATTTCAAAAGTGTCACACAAGTCCTTTTGACTAAATTCAATGCAATTTCCTAAATCGAGCTTAAAATTTTTGCAATTCATATTCACATATTTTAGACCATAAATATCACATCCAAATAATTTGGTGACTCGGTTTAGATCCGGCTTTCAACTAGGGTCACTTTAGGGTTCCACGTGCCTCTTTTCATAGGAAATTTCCTAAGTTGTCTGAAACGTCCCAAGGTTCCGGTTTAGTCCCGACCATTTTTAATGCATGTTTTGGGCCTCGTGGGCCCATAATAGGACACTATGAATATGTTTGATTGGTTTTAATTTGGAACAAAATTTTTGGCTCGGTTTACATGATTGTTGCATTTAAGTTCATAATGTTCGTACCTTGCCCGGTTTAGGTATGGGGTAAGGGGTGTTACTCTTTTCCTTCCATTCAACATGCATTTTATTTATTTTTCCATGAAAATTTCTTTGTTAGCCATACATGCATTGAGGACAATGCATCCTTTAAGTTTGGGGTGTGTTGTCCATTTAGTATTACATTAAATAGTTAGTTGAGCATGTTTTAATTTTTGGTTCACTTGTCATTAATTTTCCATGACACACATAATTGCCATGGTTTTTTTGCCTATGATGAGTACAATCTTTACTTATGATGTTCAATGATAAACTTCTTCAATACACCTAGAACATGTGACGGATTAGATGAATTTAGCTTATGAGTTGTTGAAAATTAACTCCTAAACATGAGATGTCCTAACCTTAGTTTTGGACTATAGCAGTGCCTTTTAATGAACTTAGGGACTTTTGAAGCCAAACTCAACCAAATTGCCAAAGCATTACTTAAATAAAGACGTTGGGCACTCAAAGCTTAGAATTGCCAAGTAAGTTAGCATTACTATAACACCCTATACCCCGGTCACCAAGCCCAAATATCCGATGCCACACCCTATCTCATGTCATACACAAAATAAAAGCTCATTCTAAATGAAACGTCTTTCATATTATCATTGATAGGTTTTGGACCAAACATATTCTTATTTATCGATTATACATGTTGACCATACAACAAAAGGTCTTAAAATAACAATTAAACATGCATAAGATCCATTTAAAAATCTCAAAACTCCGTAAGTATCAATCACGACACTTGGGTATCGATACTACCGGAAAAAATACCAAACTTGCATTATGTTTTCGCAAAAATCAAAGTCTCAAAATTATCAGCACCTATCATGAAATTTCGATAAATTTCCAGTATCGATACTCAAGAAAAAGTATCAATACAAAATCCTTATTCGACTCCACGTTTCAAAACACGGCTATCAATTTTAAAACACGATTACCGATACCTCGCTCCGGACTAAAAAATGCAGCATATATAAGCAATTAATCCATTCCAATTTAGCTCCTAAACACATAAATCAATTACTTTGACAAATAATCATTCAACGGCCTAATTAGCGGTTCAATATCACAAAATCATGTTAGAAAACGAATCCATCCTTATCTTTATGATCCCAATAATTAATATAATAAGAAAGGGTGGTTGCTCTCCTTAAATTCGAAAAATTGAGTGGTTTTTGTTCCTTACCCTTAGGAAATCTAGATCTTCTCTTCTTGTGTCTATCAATCTTCACCTTAAGAGACAACACTTTTAAGTTTCTTTGTCAAATCTCAAGGCTCAACCCTGAAGGAGGAAACTACCATCTTTGAGTCGGTGGGGTAGGGAATTTTGGTGGAGCGGTTGAAATGCGTGAGATCGAAAAGAACACCAACGAAACACTCTTTTGGGGACAAGACAGAGATGAAAGCTAGGGGGCGAATGAGAGATTAATGATGATTTTAAAATCTTTTATACGAGGAATCTAATATCCTTATTCATGCGATAATCAATTTGGTCATTATCGTCGGATAAAATATTTTAATTAATTATTAAAATTTATTATTATTAATTAATAAAATATATAATAATATTTAATTAATATTCTAAAAATAAATAAATAAATGAAAATCTATAAATATAATATTAATATTAATATATAAATTGCATAAAATTAAATTAAAATAAAGTAGTAAATTACTAAAATTAATACATAAAATAAATAAAATAATAGATAAAACGAGATCGACCCCTAGTTATTTTACACTTTCTCCCCAACAAAAAAATTGCAATACATGGCTATAAACAAGTCTACCACATTGCTTTATTCTCAAAAATAAATAAATATAGAACACCTATGAAATAACAAATAGACTTGCTTGGATCACTTTTGAAAACCACCGCTCACCCCACACTCTTGATCTACAATGGTTTAAAAGGGTGGGTCAAGCATCGATGAAATAACCATATAGCATAACCTCAAGGGTTCCAACTCTAGTGTCATATTATATTTACTCTTGCATTTTTTAGTTCTTTTACATGGTAAACATATTCACTTTTAAACATATACCACATTACATATATAATCACAAAACTTTTAAGCATATATCACAATAATCATAAACATGTTATAGATAAATCGCATAGCAACCACATACTCATTTAGGCATACATCACATTAACATATATAAATTTTAATATAATTTGGTACTTGAGCTATGAAACATAAAAGTGAGTTCTATCATCACTCATCGAATCGGATCTCCAAACACCAAACATAGACTCATAGAGTCAAACATGTCCCAAATGTGAGCGTAAAGCTAACACTCTCATTTTTCCCCTACCATTGAATAGAGTTTAGCTCACATTCCCTTATCCTTCCAACATGTCCTATGGCCTCAATGTCCAAAATCACTGTACATATAGGTGAGTACTCACAATCCTATGGCATGCCAACTATATCCAAGGTTTCAAGGTCACAAGTCCAAAATATCTTAAATCAAACACATTTCACCTACCAATTATCCATGCACTATTGTTGCATATTTGCATCTCTAGCAAAACATTGTCACTAACATTTAACATATACATAACATGTACACATTTTCACTTTCTACGTTATCATAACTACATATCACATGTTATAGCATCTCATCTCAATTCACATATTAACATAATTCACAAGATAACATAGGTATGAGAAAGGTTAATCGAAATTTAGAGTAAGGGTTTAGGCCTACTAAATTCCTAAATAATGCATTGAATCCCTCCAAAGTTATTCCAAACATTCACCAATTACCCTTTCATCGAAAAGCCAAATGCTCAAACTAGCTTTTCCTTGCCTTTATCTCTACTCGTATAAGGCCTTATCAAATCTGAAACTTCAACACAATAATTCACACAACAATGCATTCAATAATCAACTGAACTCACCACAAGAAATAAAAAATATAAGCCTAAACTATGTTTCCATTAATGAAACTTATAACATAACAAACTTTAAATTGAATATCTCAATCTATACTTAATCTTTTCACTTAAAATCAATTCCGTTCATCTTATAATTCACCTTGACTAATTCCCAACCTTTAAAATACAATAAAATACTCAATTCATAATATCGACTTTTTTGACATGTTTCTAGCAATTTTTGAAAATTCATTAAAAGTCAAGAAATTTTAACCAAACTTCAAAATAAGTTTAAAACCTCTTAATCATGTCAAAACTATTTAAAAACACTTTGAAACCACGTTTTTACTTGAAATCAAATCCACCATTAATGACCCAATTTTTGGCTTTTATTTAAAATCGATTTAATAACTAAAAATTAATTTTAAAAACTAAATAAAATTTAAAACTAATGTGGATGTAACATTACCTTAGTTGAGAAAAAAAGGGCTTGATCAAAAACAAAAACCCACAAGCTTGACAATAGGGCTCTATTGTTTTCAATGTTTTCTTAAAGTATTATGGAGGTATATGGCTTGGTTGATGGTAGAAATTGAAAGAAATCAAGTTTTGAAGAAAATTGAATGAGAGAGACTTGGGAGAGCAAGGGGCGACAACAAAGGAAAAGAGGAAAGATAACGTGAATATATAAGGTAGGTGGGGGTTATTAGGTTGATTTTAAGATTTGGTAACGCAACATAAATGCTCACGTTTGACTCTATTACAAGTTTGTCCTTCTTCTAAAATGAAAGGCATTCAAAACTCATTTTAAAATTGATTTAATTTTCCAAAATCCATATTTGAAAACATTCCGATACACCATGTGCAAAATTTGAACACTCTAAAGTTAAAATTCCTAAAATACCTCTAAAACTCCTAGGCTCTATTTTGTGTGTTACAATTACTTTGTTTACTCTATTGTGCTATTGACCGAAAGGCAAGTTTGAGTGAGTATGTAATGAAAAAAAGGGGCATTCCACTATAGTAAAATTTGAGTAGCTAAGGAGGTAGTTGTTTGCTCCATCATCTTCTAAGGTAAAAGCCCTAGCTTCAATAGTGATTTTGTTTAAATTGTGACATGATTGAGTACTCGGTAATTCAATGTTTACTCCATTGTGATTATCGAGTCAAAGAATTTTGAGACATGCTAAATCCCTTACACTTTTCAAAAACAAACGAAAAAAAATGAATAATATATATACATTTTGAGTAGGCTTAGACAACTTGAGTTTAGGTAACAAATGAACTGGTGAATTAGGAGATGCTTGTTATGGCGGCATACATGAGAACTTAGAATTAGGATGAAATTTTTTGCCACCTTTTAGGATGAAAAGATGAGTTTAGCAAACCTCTAACACTTGAACAAGTTTTTGGAGAAAGAAGATTGTTAAGCCATGTATATATTGTTCTTTGAGTAGATTGGCAATTCAAGGTGGTTATGTGTGATGGAGAAGTCTTGCATATATGCATTCATGCATATCTTGCAAGGACAAGCAATAAATCAAGTTCGTTGCATTTTAGGATTTTCCTTTAGTGCTTTTAGGAAATTACATTAAAAGGTTCAATGCAAATGTTATCACATGTTACTTCTAATTGTTTTCAAAAGGATTTGTTTATTAAGTGGTAGGTGTAGAATGAGGAAAAAGTAAAAAGTGAAGATTTTTGTAGCAAAAGGTTGGACAATTGGCAACAAGAATGATGTGGCAATGCTAGAAATGACCCAATCAACACTTAACTTTATCATTTCTTTGTGAACCAAAAATATCACCTAAAAAAGGAAAAATATCATGGGATGATGGGTTTACCCTAAAGAAAGAGATGTAAAAAGCAAAAATAAAAACTAAAGAGAAATTTGGAAAGTTTTTGGAAGGAGAAATCCGAAGAAAATAAAGGGTAGTGATTGCGACAAAGGGAGAACAAAGGGAAGATGAAGGTAGTTCCTCCTAGTAATCGAAAGATATTTCATAGTCGGTTGTGGGTTGGACGGTGGCTATCTTCCTAAGTTCTACCTTTAATTCTTTATTTTCTTCGATAATCGATTTGAAGCGATGTTGATTACTATTTTGAATCTGGATTCTATTTACCAACCCATAAGATAAATCTCATAGGGTTGGGATTATTGGATAAACTTTTTTTCCATTATTGGCCCGACTTAGATTAATTTTAATTTACTATTTATTATTATTTATGAATAGCGTTTTAATCCTAACATGGGTATGACATAATTTAAACCCATCCATTATTTAATTATAATTCAATTTAACAATCGATATTTCATTCAATTTTTTAATTAAAAAATTTTTCATTCAAGTCCCTTTGAATGGCCCTGGCCCAATTTATGTTGCGTCGGGGCAAATCGGATATAAAAATTTTTGTGAAATTCCTTTTTCTTATGTCAATCCCCTTTAGGTGGGGTCCAACCAAAACACCCTTTGTTGGGTCTTGGGCATTGAATAACCACACCATTTCTGGTCCTTACATTAATCTCATTGGGTCAAGACCACACGCCTTGTGCGGCTGTGGTCAATTCAATTTTGTTTGGGGACAAAAAAAACATTTTTTAGCCATTTCAACACCAAACCCCTATTTCCCCCTGTGTAATTTAAGCATTCTATTTTAATTTTAAGATCAGAGGACTTCCAAAACCCATATGTCTGGAAATGTTCAAACAATCAAACACAAGCTTTTCCTACCCTTAAAAAAAAACTTTTTTTGCTTTATTTTACCCAAACTTACCATTAACACAACAACCTTTAACATTCCCCCAAATAGCCTATAACCAACCTAAAAGTATTATGTAAGAAATTTAAATGTATATTCAAAGATAACTTACCTTTTATTTAGACTTAGGTAAAGTTGTACATTTATACTAATCAAATTTTTTACCATTTTCATAATAACTACACTTAACCATTTCAAAACACACCAAACGTAGGCCTTATAATTATTAAAAACATAACTTAGCCATTCCAAGGTATTTACAAAAACCTTTTACATTCCCTCTTTGTACCAATACCTTAATCCATTATATTAGAGTAAGTTTTCTATTTGCCAAAAGAAGCTTAAGGATATGGAGATACTCGTAATCTCTAACCTTTACGAGCTTTAGAATAAAAATGGGAAATAAAGCTAGTAAGATTTAATTTCAAGTTTGTATAACAAAATTTACAATTTTTTTCATTTAAAGTAAACATACAAAACAGCATCCAAAAATTTTGGCCAATTTTCAATCACAGGACTCAGAACAAGTTAGATATAAATAACATGTAATTTTAATAAAACATAGAGACTTATCATGCAAAATTTTAGGTATTTTATAAATTCAAATTTAATTCATTTAAAACCCATTTTTCATTTGATTTTATTTAACCATTAAATTTCAATATACCTTTAGTTAAACATAACACTGTGATTTGCCAATTAATTCGGGGTAACTGGGACCTAATAAGGAATATCTCAAATACAAATTCATAGATTCATTTATCCAGAAAATAAAATCTAACTTTTTGAAGACCAAATTTCAAGAAGCCATTAAACTATTAAGCCTAACAAACACTCACAAATTGCTTTTTCCCATATTGCTCTACAATTATCAAATTATTAACAACACTAAAAAGTTTTATTCAACACTTATTCACCATTAATTTCAAACTATTAACGGAACTCCGGGCTTTTAACAAATGTATTTAGCTATAATTAAAAATATGTAAGACAAATCTGAAAAATTATGTTCCTTTTCTTATTCAAAAGAAAAATATTAAAAATTTTTGGAATTATTATTTCATAAATTTATAACATTCTTAATTCAAGATAAAAAAACACAATTTAGTTCAATTACCTAACACTTTTTGAAAAACTTTTTTTTTCCTAACCAATCCATTTATCTTTGGTCTATAAAATAATTTAATCATCAATTTATTACATTTTATATTCAATAAATTAATTTCATCCTAGGGCAAAATTACCATTTTGCCCTATACTTTTTAATACAATTTGACCCAGGTGGAAAATGAAATTTTAATTTAATCCTTATTCCAAGCCTAACCAAAATTTTAACATTTACAAAAAATTTTGCAAAAATCAAAATTTTCCATAACTTTTGACTTTACAATTTAGCCCTAAATTAAATTTCATCAAAATTATTTAAAAAGTTTTTATCTATCAACAACCTTTCATTTTTACCATAAATTTCAAAATTTGCAATTCCCATGGAAAACTTTTATTTTTTAAAATTAATCCCAAAATAGATAATTAAGCTATTAATCTCAAAAATAAAAATTTAAAACAGACAAAATTCATACTAATTAACTTGATTGTTTCCTTTTCTTTATTTCCAGTAAATTTTGGGAAAATTGATTAAAGGTGTTATTTGAATTTTTTTATTTTCTATTTTTTTCCTTTCAATTTCATCCTTTTCTTTTTAATTTTCCATGGATGAACAAAAATATCTTTTTTATGAATTTAATTATATAAGGAATTATTTTGAATTTAATAGCTATTTGGTCCTTTTAGCATTAAATCAATTTTGCATTTTATGAATTTGGTCCTTTCCCTAATTAAAAATAATCGATAAAATTTTTATAAAAATTTCATATAGATTCTTATCTAATGTGGACCATCAATAAAAAAAATAAATTTTCCTTTTAACCATTTTGGCTAAACATTTTATTTCCAAAAGGGCATTAAATTTAAAATTAATCTTTTTGCAATTATTATTAATCGAAATTAATGAGGTGAGTACTCGAAAGAATTCAAAAATAGAATGAAAAGGTTAATGAAAAGGAAAAAAGTGGTAGAAAAAAAATTAAACAATACCCAGGTAGAAAACCCATCTTGAAAAAAAAATATAGAATATTGAAAAAAAATGAACTTCCAAGAATTATTTTTAATAAAAATTTTGGTAATCCCCTTAGTTAACATTCGTTTTTCCTTTTGCCAAAATTATTTTCATCCCTAAGTTTACTTGATTTTGCACATTTTTAAACATTTTCCATTATAGCCTACATTTTATTCTTTTTTTCCTTAGATTAACCATTTTACTATTAACCTAAATTTTATACCTATTTGATCCTAACGATTATTAATTTTATTATTATCCGCGTGTAATTTAAATTTGTTAGATATTAAAAGAAAATTGGAAAATGGTTAAAATGGGAGGGTAAATAGAAAATTTTTTAATTTTTATGTTTTTTTTAATTTTTTAAATTTTCTTACTTGTAAAATAAAGGATTTTAAAAATAGGTGGCTTGGTTTATGAATAAATTATGATATAGGGATTTTAAAGCATTAACCAATTTATAGTTTCCAAAAATAGGCAAACAGAAACGTAAAATGAAAATAAAAATAAAGGAAATGAATCTAGAGAATATATTCTAATTTGAGTTTGTTTGGTTTTAAATTTTGATATTGAGATACTTTCTTAAGGATTGTTTGGAACAATCCATAACAAAAATCTTAGTTTTTACTTTTGTACCAATTTTACCATAAAATTTTGATGAATTTTAAAAAAGGATGAAATTTAATTTTATTTATTTTTTTGGTTGAATAAAATTATTTTGCATTGTAAGGTTGTAATAATCGAAATTTTCAAAAATAATAAAAGGAAAGATTGGTGGATAAGGAACAATTACCTAAAAAGTTGAATAAAAAAACAAGTAAAATCAATGTAGCTTCTTGAAAAACATTTTTTAATGAATTGAAAAAAAGTGAAAATAACAAAAAAAGAAAAATCTTTTTAGGCACAAAACTTTACTATTATTACTATGTATCTTTGATTTTTATGTGGAGAAACAAGGAAGGTGGAGGAGAAATAACATGGGGGTAAGATCACTAAAGAGGAAAATGGGACAAACTGGCTAAACTATTTCCAATATTACATTTTTGATTTATCCTTAACCCGAAAATCAAGCCAAAAAGTCCTTTGCCTAATTTTTAATTTTTAGTGGTTCGAAAAGGATTTGGATCACTAAATGCAGGAGGAAAATTTAATAAATTTACCTAAAGACAATTATTATAGAATATTTTTTTATGAATTTTTATTTAAAAAATTAATTATAAATCTTAAAAAAATTCCTATTTAAATTAGATAAATATTTTTATAAAATTTTGGAGTTATTAATTAGTATTAAATTTTGTTAGAAAATTTTAACGTTTAACTATAATTAATTGGACTAAATTAAAAATATGCAAAATTTTAAAGTATTAAATGTTTAAGTACAATGGAGGGATTTAAAACAATTAAACCCAAATTATTGGGCGGCTTTGGGCAAAAAATACAAAAGCAAGGGAAACAAGGGCAAATTTGAAAATTTTGCAAAAAACTTAAAATAAAGCTTGTTAGGTTCAATTTTTCTTACAAAAATTCGGGAGTTGAAGTTTGGTTTTTATTTTGAATTGTGAGTTCAATTTTTACTTTTCTTAGTAATTTTTGTTTTGTGTTTTAAATTGGTAAATTAATTATTATTTTTGACTTTATGGGTACTTTAAAATTACCATGAATAAGTTTGTAGATTATTGAATTATTTGGAATTGGTTCTTATTTTATTTAGAGATTTTAAAGTAATTTTGATAAAATTGTTTTAGGACCTAATTGTGAAAAGGTTTAATTAATTTTGCTAAATTCAACACAAAAAAAGCCGGGAAGTAATTGACCTGGAGAAGGACACCACCACTTAAAATCTATAAAAGTTTTTGGATTTTTTAGACATCAATTCCTTAGTTAAAAATTTCCTCAATTTAGTTTATTTTTTTTTTCTTGGTTTGTTCTTTATTTTTTTATTTGATTTTGGAAGATCTAATTTGTGAAAAATTAGACCTATGGTTATTCTTGCTTTAGCCAAATGCTTTTTTAAATCTTATTTTTTCGATTTCTTATTTTATTTTTATATCGATTTTATATTGTTACGAAAACCCTGGAAAATAATCCCTCTTGGGGATTAGTGATGGAGGTAAGAATTAACGAGGGTTATAAGGTAATGTTTGGGAAAAAGAAATAAACAAATAGGGGCCTTTATTATATCAACCCGAGTAAATGGCTTGTGGGGGAAAAGTGTCCTTCTAATTTGTTATTTTAGTAGAAGTCAAAGCTTCTGGAAGGATATTGGTTCGGGAAAAAAAAAATTAAAAGTTACAAAGGAGAATTATAATAGATTTGTTAATTTACTTTTTAATTCTTGATATTTATTTCTTTATTTTATATTTTTATTATTTAAAAACTTAAAAAATCCTTTTATTTTTTTGTTTATAAAGAGTAAATTAGAGCTTTGATGTTTAGGTTAAAATTGAAGTATTAGTTCCTGGGTATGATCCTCGAATCCACCTATTTTTGTAACATATTCAATTGGACCCATATTTGGAAAATGCCTTATTTATAAATTTTTATTTAGTATTCAATTTGGGTTAGTAATGGGTTCGATTTAAAATCCCATTATTTCAAGCCTTTGATTTTAGGAGATATTTAGAAATAAAACAAAGTTTTCCCTCTTTGGTAACTAGCAGTTTTGGAAGAGAGGAAACCTCTAAATGTAAGCCTTGAGGTTAGGTTGGGAATTTCTTCTATTTACCCAAGTTTTTTGGATTATTATTTTGCAATTTGATTTTTTTTTGTAGATTTCAATAATAAGAATGGTTTTGTTTTTGTTTTTGTAATGAATTGTGATTAGAAAAATGGTTAGTGGTAATGTTTAAGAAAAATCCTAATAGGGTAAATGTTAATAACTAGAAACTGGATAGTTGTGGGATTGATTAATTTTAAAATGGTTGCAGATTATAAAGAGATTTAATATTTGGACTAAAGTTATTAAAATAAAAATTGTAGTGGAAGAAGTTTTATTTACTTTCCTATTGTTATCATGAAAAACGAAAGGTTCTTCATTGTTAATGGAAGAATTAATTGTTAAGCTTGAAGAAAATCCTTAATTGTTGGGGTAAACTCTTAAATATTATTTAAGTTTTCCAGAAAAAGGATTGTTTTGAGTTTCTAGGGTTTCCATTAAATAAAGTTAAGAAAATTCCCTGAAAATATTTATGTTTACCAATTTTGTTAATGATTGCTTTGGTTTTCTTTAGTAAAAATTATTTGGTTATTTTAGTAAAATGCGGAAAAGGATTGTGTAAAGGAAAAGAACCCGTAGTAGAAAATCTATAAGGCCGGTGATTTCCTTTCTTTAGCCTAATTGCAAAAGTTTAAACATCCATTGTTTTTGGGTAATTTTTTCTTAAATTTTGTTTTGGTAAATGTAAAAGGGTTTGGTTTATGCATGTTTTAAAAGTCAAAATACGGCCCCTAATGGCTTAATAAAATTTTTCCGGGCATAAGCTCGTTATCCAATACGTAAGGAAACGACTAATATATCTGAAAAAAATAAATTTATTTTTTGTTTATTGGCATTGACAAACCTGTTGGTGAATCTTGACTTTGTAACAAACATGGTAAATTACAATGAAATGGGTGGTTTGGGTTAATTTTTTGGCTTCGGTACATGAAAGAAAAAGGTATTGGTTTTGAAAAAAATAAAAGCTAGCACAAGGAAAAATGTTTAAAAAAGGTGTAAATTTTAAAAAATTTGTGGAATTGATGGGGTAAAAAGAAGATATGGTTTAAAATGTAAGCCAATTTTTGGGAATTCTTGGCATAGGTTTAATTTTTAGGGGCCTTGAGGCCCAACTTAAGATAAATGGCAATTTTGTTAATGAGTTGCTTATTGTTTTCTTATAAGCTTACTATGATCTGTAGGTGTGGTTGGCGAATATTGTAAGGGGTTAATACATAGTTCGTATTTGAATAGTTAGATTAATGTGTTAGTAATCCAATTGTAGGCGTTCAGTGTGTGGATCTCAAATCGACTATAAATCGTCGAGCAGTGTGTAACTAACACCCTCTTTCTTAGTCTAGATCGAAAAGTCGAAAAGCAAAATGCAAAATCGGTATTTTGTAGATTCTTGAGTGTCGAATGCTCGTGAGGTAAATCGATTAATGTTTTTGGTAAGCTGCAATGTTTGACGCAAAGTGCATGATTTACGTGCCCTCGATATTTTTGGGCTTAATGGGCCAAAATTGGAATGATGGGTCACGGCCCAATTCGGTAGAACCCTCGGTAGTAATTCATTATCGTGAAAGGTAGGAATATGCATGAAAAACCCTAAAATAGATAAATTCTGAAATACCTTTAAAAGTGAAAAATTTACGTTTACCCTAGGAGATAAATTACCAAAATACCCCTAGGGCTAAATTGACCTAAATACATGTTTGACCGTTGTTATTTCTTGCATGCCATGTTGTTATTATCGATGCATGGGATTGGGATATTGACGGAGGAATCTGAAAGTGGCTTGTCCCGTCTTGGAGGCTTTGCCTCAATTCTTGATAAGCGAGCGTAATGCTGTGGAGTGTTGGGCTAGGTGGGTTGGTGTAACACCCCAAACCCGCCTGGATGTTATGACCGGATCGATCGCCACATTGATGCGTTCAAAACACTTAGTTTGGAAAAGCTGAGTTGGTGTTGTAAAGATACTTTTAAAAGTAAGTTAAAGTGAATGGAAGCTGCGCACGGTAGGAAACCAGGAAGAAGAGGAGGTGAGTCCGTCGATTGCTAAGTACCAAGCTCTCTTGGATCCAATCCTAGACATGCACACCGCCATTGCCACACTCTAATATCTCGTATAATTTTTAGAAAAGCTGTTTGATTATGACCAGCTTAAGAAAATGATTAAGGTTGCAAATCGTTTGCTTAAAATATTTATTTTCTTGGGAGAACATTTACTTTGAAAACTTTGGCGTCATCGTGATCTTTTAAAACAAGTAGATTTTATAAAGCGAACCCTAGTGCTAGCAGTTTAATAATCCCCAAAATATAAGTAATTAAAAAGCGACCTTATTACAACTTTAAGCATAATAAAATAATCCAAAATAAATGCTAAACTTATTTAAAATCGGCAATCAATCTTCATGGCCACTCTGAATCCCTTGACTCAAGTCCACCAATTCTAGGGCTCACGCAAGGATGGAAGAGGAAGGGGGTGAGTTTGGGAAAACTTCGAGTGTATCTGAAACCCATCAAAGCCCAATTCAGCTCGAGCCCATTGGGCTGAGCCTATTCAGATAATCGATACATAGTAGGTCAAGCCCTTTTGAATCTGATGAAGGCCTTAGCCCTTTTTACATAACATGTGGCCCATAGGCCCGATTCGATGCATGAGTAACAACGTAATAATGAATGCAAGCCCATCTAGGAGACTACTCAACCCACCAACCGCTACTGCCGTACCAACCCTACACACCATGTGGGAATATCTCAACCCACCCTACACACCGATTCGCAATCTTGCTCAAATTCAGTCGATTGAGGCAAAGCCTCCGATCGTGGATGAACCACTTTCGATACTTCCTCCATTAATACCCCAATCCCATGCAACAGATATTAATAAATGCATATCATGCAAAATACGAGTAGTAATCAATCAAGCGTTCGACCAATTTAAAACCCTAGGGGTATATCGGTAATTTTGCTCTTTAGGGGTAATTTGGTAATTTTGCTCTTTAGGGGTAATTTAGTGATCTACGCTCTGACTAAGCTAATTCAGTAATTTTTATCGGTTTTATGCAATTTGATTCCACCATCTACCTAACGAGCTAATTTGCCCATCTCTTACCCATATTGGTCCAGTAAGCCCATGGGGCCCAGTTTTGGCCCATCGAGCCCCTATTTTGAAATACGCTAAAATGTCACTGACGTGCTTACCACCTTGCGGTGCAGATCTAACAATTA
>NW_026440433.1:0-34095 GCF_025698485.1 Gossypium arboreum
TTTTGATTTGATAAATTATGTTATATAAGCGATTTATTAAGTTTAGCGGTAAGACCTTAAGGTCAAGTAGTTCTAGAAAATGAGGTATCGGGACCTCGTTTCTATAAATTGGGCCATAAATATTTTTATGAACATTTATGGAGTGTCATTAAGGTGGTATTGAAGTTTCGTTGAAAAATTTTAACGTTTCGATAATTAATTAATTAAAAGGACTAGATCGTAAAAGATGTAAAATTAGATTGCTATTTGATTTGAGTGATTAAATAGCTTAATGAATGAAATAATATGGACTAATATGATAAATATACCATATTATATATGAGTGGGGCAGTTGGACACTTAATTTCTTTTAATTATAATGTTTTATATGTTATTTGTTTAATAAAATAAAATAAAAGGTTAACAAAATAAAGAAAACAAAATGTTTTCTTTCCCATTTGTTTTTCACCACCGAAGGTTGCCATGGAAAAAGAATGGGAGAAGCTTCATGCTTTGACTTTCATTTTAAATATGCATGTAAGTCCATTTTAGCCTCCATTTCTAATAATTTTTATGTTTTTGAGATCGTTGCAACTAGGTGCTCGTGATGCCTTAAAGTGACCCTAGTGGGAAGCGGTTTCGGGACCGTTAAACTGTGACGATCTTAAAAGCGACCCTAGTCGGAATGTGGTTTCAGGACCACAAAACCGAGGCATAAAAATAATTTAATATTTATTTTATTGCCTATAATATGTGTTAACTCATGTGTGACATTTTGATGCTTTGATTTAGAGTTATAAATGTGAATTTCACTAGAAAGGACCTAGTAGAAAACTTTGGAAGTATGATGAGGGAATGTGTAATGACTAATTAAACCATGCATGCAAAACAATGGCCTTGCATGTCAAATATTCCTCTTTTATAAGAGGTGGCGGCAATGACAATGAGGATGGGAAAAACATGTCATAGACATGTTTTGTTGGTGCATAGGGAGAAAAGAAATAAACAAATAAGCATGGGTAATAAAGAATGAAAAAAAATGTGTGTGAGTGAACCCCCCTATTGCCGTGTATTGAAGAAAAGAAAAGAAAAAAAATTGATCATCCTTTCATTCTCTCTTGACCGAAAATCCTAAGGAAGAAGAGAATTTTTGCTTCATGTTTGGTTTGGAAGAGGATTAGGAAGGGTTTGGCTATACTTGCATCAAGATTAAGGTATGTTTGAGGTTGTGCCATGAGATTCATGCATGTTTTTAGTTACTAGCTTGATTTTCTTATTAGCCCATTGTAACACCCGAACCTGTGACCGTCGCCGGTGTCGGACACGAGGGTTAACGGGCCAAATCCTCTCAAAGTACCAACCAAATTGGCCTTTCCAGACAGGCTGGAAAATTGCGTCACTGTCGCCTTAAAAATCATATCTCGAGTTCAAAACTTGGAAACTGATTCCGTAAATTTTCCTGAATTTAGACTCATATATCCATCCATGGATTTATTTCTAGAATTTTGGTCGGGCCAATTGGTACAGTTTATTAGTTAAATTCACCCATGTTACAGGGTCGACTACACTGACCTTCGCGTTACAACTTGAATATCTCTCTGTACAGGACTTTAATACTGGTGCCGATTGTTTCTAATGAAACTAGACTAAAAATGGAATCTGAATATATAAGGCATGACTTCTAATTATTTCTGAATAATTTATAGTAAATTTTCAAAGTCGCGACAGGGGACCCAGAAACCGTTCGGCCCTGTCTCACGAGAACTTTAATATCTCTCAGTATACTGCTCATATGGTCGTTTCGTTTCGTCCATATAAGAATAGATTCATCAAGGTTAAATTTCATAATTTATTCACTATTTAATTCTACTTCTACTATTTTTAGTGATTTTTCAATCTCATCTCACTGCTGCTGTCCGCAACAGTTACTGCAGTAGACTATGCTAATTTCATGAATCTTTCCTTGGCCTTAATCATCCATCATACATGACACAAATTATGGCCACCTTATCAAAATTAAAGTTTCTAAGACTCGTGGCTATAGGTTCTAGCATCCCACTCGGCGACCACATAGGCCATTTTCACATGGCTTAAAGTTTACAACCCCAGTTCAACAAAACATAACAGCCTATACATGCCAAATGTTCTTCAACAACGAAGACAATACCAAAAGATTTCCAGCCGGTGTGATGACTTCAACGACGGTTCGAGAACGCATAACAATACGAGTCCAAGAGACCTAAAATGGGTGACAAGAAAACACCGAGTGAGTTTATAACTCAGTAAGTCATAAGCATTCATCAACCACCCATTGATAAAGTTATCACAACATGAAACAATAAGCGAGGCTAGGTACTCATCCATATCGAAACTATACCATAATTCCTCGGACCTTTCTGTTCAATCTCATACCAAGTCATACATCCACATTTCATATTTATACGATAAGATATTTGAGGCATTTTCACACACTAACTCATTTTCACCACAATCACACAATTGCAATCATCACATAGATTTAAAGCTTACCAAGCTCAACCCAGAAAGCATGAACATATTGCCTATTCGTCATGAGCTCAAGGTACTTACCCGATCCGCTGTCCGGGATTAACTCGATAATGTCGCACACTCGGTGCCAATTGTAATCGAGAGCATATAGTGAATCCGCACACTTAGTGCTATAAAATCAGCTCGCGCACATAGTGCTATATAATCAAATTCGCACACTTAGTGCTGTACAATTTTAAACCCTCACACGTAGTGCCAATCTTGTCACCGTGTCCATTTATACCCTTTTACTTAGTGCCAATCTTGTCACCGTGTCCATTTATACCCGCACACTTAGTGCCGAGACCAATACTTTATGCAATTTACCACCTTTATACATTCAACGATGGCATCATTCCATACACATACATTTCCATTTACACATCAATTCATTAAACACAATTGCATATATATTATGATCATTTAAATCAATACCAAATATATGTAATGACTTACCTTGTGTTAGGCAAGGTAGTTCAGTCGACTACTCGATGACCTTGATTTCCCCATGTTGGGCGCCTCTCCTTTAAGATCTTGAGCTTAAACAAATAAATTAACTCATTCAACGCTTTGGTTCATATATTGGTATCCACATTTTAATGATTTAATGACATACGGAACGACATGGTAAAATTTTTTATCTTGCTACCTTATGTCCTTAGCTATTAGGCTAATAGCCTTATGCAATTACCATACTATCAATAATCTAATCACACATGCATATATTTATATTTGGACATTCGCCACCACCCTTGCTAATTTTCCCATTTTTTCGATTATAAACAATCAAAGATAATATCACAAGAACTCTAATTTAATTTGCAAATTACTTGGCCAAAACTCACAAGTGCCTTAATCACAACTTATTGACCTTACTACTTAAACTTAGCCTCTCATACACGTATATCGGTTGTCATAGAAATGCCGAATCCTTAAGTGTTCCGACATCTAACTTACTCCATTCAACACATCAAAATAACACTTATACCGATTTTGCTAGCACACAAGCCTTTGGCGAATGTCATTGACCTCTAGTCACCTAAACCTTTATTCTTTAAAACTCACCCAAGGCCACATTGGCACCTCCAACCAAAAATTTAGATATTCTCAAGTTCATTCACAAGTACAATTGTATAATACATTAAGCATTAAACATTTTTCAACATGAATCTATAACATGACGAATACTCATGCACATACATTCATAGAGAGAACTCAAATGACACCAAAATCTCCTTTCCAAAGTGCATATATACCCATACATACGGCAACTACCATTCTTATCTCCCAACAATGAATCCATGAGTTTTGTTATGGGTTAACTAGACTATACACTTATCAAATTAATCTCAATATCAATTAGTAAACAAAAATCACAATGCATACCTTTCCATTGAAATAGCTATGGTAGAATGCCTTGGTCTCTTTTCAATCTTTCCTTTCTCAATTTCGCAATGAAGAAGAAGAAAGATGAATATTCCTTCCTTTGTTTTCTTTACCTTATTTTACTAATATTATTTTATCTCAAATAATGCCACTTCTTATTATAATATCTAAGGCAAACAAATATATTGCCCATCATCAATCTAGCTTGGCCGGCCACTATAAGGAAATTTGGCAATTTGACATGCAAGTCCAAGTATTTTCCTACATGCATTAATAGGCCACTTTAACATTAGCCTATCATATTTCACCATGTCTCATATTGATCCCTATTTAATAATTTCTCACACAATTGGTAAAATTAGAATGAAACTTTCACATATGCATGTACACACATAATAAGCATAGGATATAACAAATAATTATTTTTATAACTCGGTTTTGTGGTCCCGAAACCACTTCCCGACTAGGGTCACATTATGGCTGTCACAACTCTCCCCCACTTAAGAAATTTTCGTCCTGAAAATCTTACAGTGAATAGGTCCGGGTATCGTTCTTTCATAGAGTCCTCAAGTTCCCAAGTGGCTTCTTCGATTAGTGTTTATGCCACAACACCTTCACTAATGGGATTTTCTTATTTCGCAACTCCTTTACTTCACGCATCAATATGCGAATCGGTTCTTCTTCATAACTCAAATTAGGTGAATCTCAATCTCGGATGGAGTGATTCGTGCGACGGGTCGGATCTATATCGTCGAAGCATCGAGACATGGAAAGCGTTGTGGATCCTTTCAAGCTCGGGGTAAAATTAATCGATGCGCTCTTGGTCCAACTCGTTCGGATACTTCATACGGACCGATGAACCTCGGACTCAATTTTCCTTACGGCCAAATCTAAGCACCTTCTTCCAAGGTGAGACTTTGAGAAATACCTTGTCTCCAACACGATATTCAATGTCTTTCCTTTTCAAATCTGCAGGCGACTTTTGGCGATCCGGCGACCTTCAAACTTTCACGAATTACTCGAACTTTTGCTCGGCATCCTTAACCAAATCAACCCGAAGAATTTACCTTCACTAAGTTCGGTCCATAATAATGGGGTGCGGCATTTACGACCGTATAAAAGCCTCGTAAAGCGCCATCTTAATACTTGATTGAAAGCTATTGTTGTAAGCGAATTCAATCAAAGGCGATCTAGTTCCATGAACCACTAAACTCAAGGATACAACATCTCAACATATCCTCGAGTATTTGAATTATCCGTTCGGATTGACCATCGGTTTGGGGTGAAAAGCGGTCTGAAATGCAACTTGGTACCCAAAGCTTCTTGCAACTTCTTCCAAAATTGCGAGGTAAATCTCGGATCTCTATCAAACCACGATGGAAATAGGCACCCGTGTAATCTCACAATCGAGAAGCGTACAATTCGGCTAGTTTGTCCATTGAAAAATCTGTCGTCGAGGGGATAAAGTGAGCCGACTTAGTCGGTCTATTGACAACGACCCAAATCGCATCCTTCTTACTCACCGACAATGGCGGTCCGGATACAAAGTCCATTGTGACTCGATCCCATTTCCACTCGGGTATCGTGATGGTGAAGTAATCTGAAGGCACTTGATGTTCGCTTTCACTTGTTGACATATTAAACATCTCGAAACAAAATCGAGATGTCTCGTTTCATACCATGCCACCAAAACCGGCGTTTCAAATCATTGTACATCTTCGTACTTCCGGTGGATTGCCATTCGGCTACAATGGGCTTCGTTCAAAATTATTGGAATAAGTTCCAATTCTTTGGAACACAGACGACTCTGAACCTCAAACAATCGTCATCATCGATTTGAAATTCCGAGTCCTTGTTGGAACACACTCATCCCGTTTTGCAACCAACTCATCGTCGACTTTACGAGCTTCACGAATTTGGCGTATCAATAATGGTTTGGCTTTCAATTCAGCTACTAACACATTGTCGGGTAGGATAGACAAGTGTACATTCATCGCTCGTAAAGCAAGCGGTGATTTCGGCTTAAGGCATCCGCAACCACATTAGCCTTTCGGGTGATAATCAATGGCGAGCTCATAATCTTTTAACAACTCGAGCCATCGCCTTTGTCGCAGATTTAAGTCTCTTTGGGTCATCAAATATTTGAGACTTTTGTGATCGAATACATGGCACTTCTCACCAAATAAGTAATGTCGCCATATCTTTAAAGCGAATCGATGGCAACCAATTCGAGATCATGGGTCGGATAATTTTTCTCATGTGGCTTTAATTGTCTCGGCGCATAGGCCACAACTCGCCCTTCTTGCATCAATACGCAACCCAACCCAAGTAGGGATGTGTCATTATAAATGACAAACTCTTTGCCCGATTCGGGTTGCCTTTGGAATTGGGGCTTCAATCAAATAAGCTTTCGAGTTGATCGAAACTTTTCGACATTTCTCCGTCCATTGAACTTAACATCCTTTTGGAGTAGCTTTGTCATTGGCGTGGCTATAAATAGAAACCTTTTACAAATCGTCGGTAATAACCGGCAAGCCCTAAAAAGCTCTAACCGGTAACATTCCTTGGTGGTTTCCAATCGACTATGGCCAAAATTTTGTTCGGGTCCACCCTAACACCCGATCACGGACACCATGTGCCCCAAAAGCTAACCTCTTTCAACCAAAATTCACATTTCTTGAACTTTGCGTATAGCTTGCTTATCTCGTAAGATTTGCAACACTAGCCTCGGTGTTCGGCATGTTCGTTTCATCTCTCGAATAGACCAAAATGTCATCGATAAATACAACTCTGAACCGATCCAAGTATGGCTGAAAATTCTATTCATTAAATCCATAAACACCGCGAGGCATTAGTGAGCCCAAACGGCATCACCAAGAATTCGTAGTGACCGTACCTCGTTCTAAAAGCGGTTTTGGGTATGTCCGATTCTCGGACCCTCAACTGATAGTACCCCAGCCTCAAATCTATCTTTGAAAACACTGAGGCTCCCTTTAATTGATCAAACAAATCGTCAATTCGTGGCAATGGATATTTATTCTTTATCGTCACTTTATTGAGTTGACGATAGTCGATGCACAACCTCATGGTTCCGTCCTTCTTTTCACAAACAATACTGAGTCGCCCATGGAGAAAAACTTCGGTCGGCGAAACCTCTATCCGTCAATTCTTGCAATTGAACCTTCAATTCCTTCAATTCCGTTAATGCCATACGATACGGGGCTATTGAAATCGGCGTAGTACCGGTACAACCGATGCGAATTCCACTTCTCGAACCGGTGGCAATCCGGTAACTCCTCGGAAAAACATCGAATACTCACAAACCACTGGTACCGATTCGAGTTTCCTTTCCGTCTCTTTACTTTCAAACACATACGCAAGGTATGTTTCACACCCTTTTCACATACCTCCGGCGGTCATAGAAGATATTATCATTGGCGCTCCTTTTAAATCGATGAACTCGACTCGGACTACCTCATTATTTGCACTCCTCAAATCAATGGTTTTCCTTTTGTAGTCCACCTTTGCATCATGTACGGTCAGCCAATCCATACCAAGAATAACATCAAATTCATTAAATGGTAGAAGCATCGGATCGGTAGAAAAGCGAGTTCTCGAATTATTAGGGGCATCTCTTGCACACTTTATCAGCGAAACGCGTATTGACCCAAAGGGTTTGACACTCGAATTACGAACTCGATGAGACTCAACGGTAGAGTCTTCTTGGATGCTAAGGTTTCACATACATATGAGTGAGTAGAGCGGGGTCAATCAATGCAATCACAATAGTATCAAAGAGAGTAAAAGTACCGGTGATAACGTCGGGGAGGATACCTCCTCTCGTCTTGTGGATGGCATATGCTCTAGCGAGACACGGGTCTCGGATCGGACAGTAGTATTAGAGGCTCCTTTCGATTACCACCCCTACCTCCGAGAGATTCTCGGGGCCTACCTCCGACCGATCGTTCCACTAGGTCTTGCACCTTGCGTCTTATTCCTCTCATCTAGCTCAGTGCAATCTCTAATGAAGTGGTCCTTGAACCGCATCCATAACGAGCCTATTAATAGACTTACCCCAACATTCACCTAGGTGTCGTCTTCCACATTGGGGGCATTAGGTCTCTCTTGGCGATTATTGCCCACACTAGCTCTTGAAGTAGCTGAGAGTAAAAATCAATGGTGGGGCTCTAATGGAAATTCCATGATGCGTCCTCGACTTCTTTGGTGTCCTCCACGAACCTCTTTCTGATGAGAAGCGGAGCTTTACTCGTCGATCTTTTACGGTAATCTCTTGCTTCAAATTCAGCCTTCTTCTTCTCCTTCCCAAGTTCTTCCGCCTTGCAGGCTCGTTCGACTAGTGTCACGAACTCCTTTATCTCCAAAATTCCCACTAGTAACTTTAACTCTTCATTCAATCCTTCTTCAAATCTTTTGCACATCGCAACCTCATCAGCCACACACTCCTGAGCATACTGACTAAGTCTTACGAACTCATGTTCGTATTCAGATACGGTCATCCGGCCTTGCTTGAGTTCCAAGAATTCCTTACGCTTCTGATCGATGAACCGTTGACTAATGT
The DNA here is from genome assembly GCF_025698485.1 of Gossypium arboreum. NCBI lineage: Eukaryota > Viridiplantae > Streptophyta > Magnoliopsida > Malvales > Malvaceae > Gossypium > Gossypium arboreum. The sequence goes on from NW_026440433.1 coordinate 8,492, forward strand.
ATTTCTTTCAAAATTCGGATTGAAAGAAATCCCAAATAACTTCGTTCATTTGGGACTATGGAAATTAAAGTCCTCCACCAATAGTAAGTGAGTCTGCAACAAGGATATAGCACACTTAAGACATTCATCGGGTGTGCATGCAGTTCATCTAACACTCTAATGGTGTTATCGAGCGAACTTCGGCCTTTTCGGCATCATCAATAACTATGGCCTTGAACTCCTCGGCCCCACGCTTCCTAATCAAGTCCACGGTGGTTTACTCAGCCTCACAGGATCGATGCTTGGAGGCATTGCGGGCTCTTGGGGTGGAGTATTTAAATTCGGGAATGGTTGGACAGCCGGATTGGTTCGGGCATATTGCGTGACCCACTCATTCATCATGGTGAAGAAGGCTTGTTTCACCCCTTCATTTTGATTATTCGTGGATGGTGAGGCTCAGCAGGCGGTGTTCCTTCGCAGGAGCAGCCGCGACACTTTCAACGTCATCTGCCAAGGGTCTCTCTACCGGGTTTCATTGCTAATCAAAACAAAAATTTCAACCGTCAGAAGTCATCACATTATTAAGCACTAACAATTTGGCATGTATAGCTAGACTCACACGCGCTATGGTAGTCCTAGAACCGACTAAACCATAGCTCTGATACCAATTAAATGTAACACCCCGAACCCGTGACCGTCGCCGGTGTCGGACACGAGGGTTAACGGGCCAAATCCTCTCAAAGTACCAACCAAATTGGCCTTTCAGACAGGCTGGAAAATTGCGTCCTTTGTCGCCTTAAAATCATATCTCGAGTTCCAAAACTCAGAAACTGATTCCGTAAATTTTCCTGAATTTAGACTCATATATCCATCCATGGATTTATTTCTAGAATTTTGGTCGGGCCAATTGGTACAGTTTATTAGTTAAATTCACCCATGTTACAGGGTCGACTACACTGACCTTCGCGCGTTACAACTTGAATATCTCTCTGTACAGGGCTTTCATACTGGTGTCGATTGTTTCTAATGAAACTAGACTCAAAATGAAATCTGCACATCTAAGGCATGACTTCTAATTCTTTCTGGATAATTTATAGTAAATTTTCAAAGTCGCGACAGGGGACCCAGAAACCGTTCCGGCCCTGTCGCATACGAGAACTTTAATATCTCTCAGTATACTGCTCATATGGTCGTTTCGTTTCATCCATATAAGAATAGATTCATCAAGGTTAAATTTAATAATTTATTCACTACTTAATTCTACTTCTACTATTTTTAGTGATTTTTCAATCTCATCTCACTGCTGCTGTCCGCAACAGTTACTGCAGTGACTATGCTAATTTCATGAATCTTTCCTTGGCCTTAATCATCCATCATACATGACACAAATTATGGCCACCTTATCAAAATTAAAGTTTCTAAGACTCGTGGCTATAGGTTCTAGCATCCCACTCGACGACCACATAGGCCATTTTCACATGGCTTAAAGTTTACAACCCACAGTTCAACAAAACATAACAGCCTATACATGCCAAATGTTCTTCAACAACGAAGACAATACCAAAAGATTTCCAGCCGGTGTGATGACTTCAACGACGGTTCCGAAGGCCAACAATACGAGTCCAAGAGACCTAAAATGGGTGACAAGAAAACACCGAGTGAGTTTATAACTCAGTAAGTCATAAGCATTCATCAACCACCCATTGATAAAGTTATCACAACATGAAACAATAAGCGAGGCTAGGTACTCATCCATATCGAAACTATACCATAATTCCTCGGACCTTTCGGTTCAATCTCATACCAAGTCATACATCCACATTTCATATTTATACGATAAGATATTTGAGGCATTTTCACACACTAACTCATTTTCACCACAATCACACAATTGCAATCATCACATAGATTTAAAGCTTACCAAGCTCAACCCCGAGCATGAACATATTGCCTATTCGTCATGAGCTCAAGGTACTTACCCGATCCGCTGTCCGGATTAACTCGATAATGTCGCACACTCAGTGCCAATTGTAATGCAAGAGCATATAGTGAATCCGCACACTTAGTGCTATAAAATCAGCTCGCACACATAGTGCTATATAATCAAATTCGCACACTTAGTGCTGTACAATTTTAAACCCTCACACGTAGTGCCAATCTTGTCACCGTGTCCATTTATACCGCACACTTAGTGCCAATCTTGTCACCGTGTCCATTTATACCCGCACACTTAGTGCCGAGACCAATACTTTATGCAATTTACCACCTTTATACATTCAACGATGGCATCATTCCATACACATACATTTCCATTTACACATCAATTCATTAAACACAATTGCATATATATTATGATCATTTAAATCAATACCAAATATATGCTTAATGACTTACCTTGTGTTAGGCAAGGTAGTTCCAAGTCGACTACTCGATGACCTTCAATTTCCCTTGTTGGACGCCTCTCCTTTAAGATCTTGAGCTTAAACAAATAAATTAACTCATTCAACCGCTTTGGTTCATATATTGGTATCCAAATTTTAATGATTTAATGACATACTGAACGACATGGTAAAAATTTTTTATCTTGCTACCTTATGTCCTTAGCTATTCGACTAATAGCCTTATGCAATTACCATACTATCAATAATCTAATCACACATGCATATATTTATATTTGGACATTCGCCACCACCCTTGCTAATTTTCCCATTTTTTCGATTATAAACAATCAAAGATAATATCACAAGAACTCTAATTTAATTTGTAAATTACTTGGCCAAAACTCACAAGTGCCTTAATCACAACTTATTCGGCCTTACTACTTAAACTTAGCCTCTCATACATTATATCGGTTGTCATAGAAATGCCGAATCCTTAAGTGTTCCGACATCTAACTTACTCCATTCAACACATCAAAATAACACTTATACCGATTTTGCTAGCACACAAGCCTTTGGTAGAATGTCATTGACCTCTAGTCACCTAAACCTTTATTCTTTAAAACTCACCCAAGGCCACATTCGGCACCTCCAACCAAAAATTTAGATATTCTCAAGTTCATTCACAAGTACAATTGTATAATACATTAAGCATTAAACATTTTCAACATGAATCTATAACATGACCGAATACTCATGCACATACATTCATAGAGAGAACTCAAATGACACCAAAATCTCCTTTCCAAAGTGCATATATACCCATACATACTGCAACTACCATTCTTATCTCCCAACAATGAATCCATGAGTTTTGTTATGGGTTAACTAGACTATACACTTATCAAATTAATCTCAATATCAATTAGTAAACAAAAATCACAATGCATACCTTTCCATTGAAATAGCTATGGCGAATGCCTTGGTCTCTTTTTCAATCTTTCCTTTCTCAATTTCGCAATGAAGAAGAAGAAAGATGAATATTCCTTCCTTTGTTTTCTTTACCTTATTTTACTAATATTATTTTATCTCAAATAATGCCACTTCTTATTATAATATCTAAGGCAAACAAATATATTGCCCATCATCAATCTAGCTTGGCCGGCCACTATAAGGAAATTTGGCAATTTGACATGCAAGTCCAAGTATTTTCCTACATGCATTAATAGGCCACTTTAACATTAGCCTATCATATTTCACCATGTCTCATATTGATCCCTATTTAATAATTTCTCACACAATTGGTAAAATTAGAGAATGAAACTTTCACATATGCATGTACACACATAATAAGCATAGGATATAACAAATAATTATTTTTATAACTCGGTTTTGTGGTCCCGAAACCACTTCCCGACTAGGGTCACATTATGGCTGTCACACCCATGGTTCAAATCTTTGTTATATCATGGGGATGGTATTTGGCCAAGGTGGATTTTGTGTTAGTGGCATTGCATGTTAAATATGAAGCTTGTTAATGGTATATGTGATGGGGGATTGATGGCTCTTGGACTTTCTTTTTAGTATTTTTGAGTAAGACATTAAGTTCTTTGCTTAATCATGACCAAAATTATGGTGTTGTGATGTATTCGGTCATGGTATATCCATAAGTATGATTCATGCATGTTGCATGGTAGGTAAGATTTGAGCTTTGGATATGTGTTTATATTTGGATATAAACAACTTGAGATTCGGCCCTTGCACCTACATGAATATGTGTTTGCACATGATGAATTGGTATGACATATATACTATTTCAAGGTGTATATTTGCTTGTGATGATGTTTCGGTTATGTAGTAAATGAGAGATGTGTATTGAGCTACAATATGTAATCGTTAGTTAGTAAAATGTATGCTGTTTTTTTGTGTGGTATTAAGTGTAAAATTGGCCTCAACATAGACATGCATATTCGGCCAAATGAAGTAGATTGGTGTGCATGTATTCGGTTAGAGGCAACCGTATTGAAGCCTTATCTTGGCTTAGATAATTGACTAAATGGGTAATAAGTGAGGATGGTTGCCGAATATACAAACATACATATGCATGTGTAATTGAATTATGAATGTTTAGCAAGATGGTTAAACTAGTTAATTTATTGATTAAGCTCAAGGAGTTAAAGAAGGAGAATCAAGCAAGGGAAAGACGAAGGTCATCGAGTAGCCGACTTGGACTGTTTTACCCAACACAAGGTAAGTCACTAAGCATATATTTTATATTGAATTGAATAGACATAATGTCTATGTAATTATGCGAAAGGAATGATGAATTTATATACATGTGTGTATGTGGTGATGGAAGTATTGAATGGAAGGAAAAGAGGTGAGATGTATTGAGTTGTTGATTTCGGCACTAAGTGTGCGGGTATAAACATTTGTGATCATGAGAATGGCACTAAGTGTGCGGGTTTAAAACTTGTACAGCACTAAGTGTGAAGTTTGATCATGTAGCACTAAGTGTGCGAGTTGATTATATAGCACTAAGTGTGCGGACTCACTATATGCTTTTGAATCACTATTGACACCGAGTGTGCGACACTATTGAGTTGATCACGGACAGCAGATCGGGTAAGTACCTTGAGTTCATGGCTAATAGGCGCTATGTTTATATTTGGGGTCGAGCTTGGTAAGTTTGAACCTATGTGACAATGTAAATTGAAGTCACGTATATAAGAATTATCGCGGAATGAGTGAAAGGTCATGTAGATGTATGATTGAATCGAAGGTCTAAGGAACTATGGTATAGTTCGGTTTGAATGGAGTAATTAGCCTCGCTCCATTTTGTTTCCTCTTGCGATAATGTTATTAATGGTTGTTAGTGCATTGCTTATGACTTCTCGAGTTATATACTCATTCGGTGTTTGCTTGTCACCTATTTTAGGTTTCTTGGACTGGACTTTTGCGTATTCGGGACCGTCATTGAAGTCATCACACCGCTAACAACTTTTGGTATTTTCTTCGTAGTTGGTCTTGGAGTACATTTCGCATGTATAGGCTATTATGTTTTGTTTGAACTTGGTATGTAAAATTTTGAATAGCCATGCGAAAATGGCTTATAAATGTTTTGAGCATAATGTTATAATCATTTGGTATGTATATGCTCATTAAAAAGCACGAAATGTTTGGCAATGACCAGCCATTAGAATGGGTCATCATGATTATATTTTGGACTATATATGTAAAAGGGTGGTTGAATCATAGAAACTATGTGTTAGAGAAAGTCTACCCTAGAAATAGATGCTGGCAGCAACAGTGACGTGGATGTGAAAAATCACTAAAAATAGTAGGAATGGAATTAAATAGTGAATAAATTATGTAAATGAACCTTGATGAATCCATTTTCATATGGAAGAAACGAAACGGTCATATGAGTTGTATGTTAAAAGATATTTGGGTTTTCGTGAAACAGGGCCAGAACGGTTTCTGGATTCCCTGTTCCGACTTTGAAAATTCATTATAAATTAACCAGAGATAATTAGGAGTAATACCATATATGTATAAATTCCTCTTTGAGTCAAGTTTCTATAGAAACAAACACTATCAGTATTGAAGCCCTGCACAGGGAGTTATTTGAGTTGTAATGCACGAAGGTCAGTGTAGTCGACCTCTGTAACATGGGAGAATTTAACTAATAAACTGTACTAATTGGCTTGACCAAAAATTCTATAAAAAAATATGTAGATGGACATATGAGTCTAGTTTCAGGGAAAAATTACAAAACTGATTTTCGAGTTGTAAAACTCAAGTTATGATTTTTGAAGCGACTAGTATACAGATTGGTAGCTTGTCTGGGAAATTCTCAATAAGTGGTTTGAAGTCCGTTAACACCTCGTGTTCGACTCGTGACGGTCTCGGGTTCGGGTGTTACAATTTTATTGGTATCAGAGCTATGGTTTAGTCGGTTCTAGGACTACCATAGCACGATGAGTCTAGCTATACATGCCTTAATGTTAATGTTTAAATGTGTGATGACTTCGACGGTTAAAATTATTGTTTTGATTAGTAAATGGATCCGGTGTAGAGAGAACCTTGGCGGATGACGTTGAAAGTGTAGCGGCTACTCTGTACAAGGGACGCCACTGTTGAACCTCGGTCATCTGCGAATAATCGGGTGAGGGGCTAGACAAGCCTTCTTTACCATGATGAATGAGTGGGTCGCGCAATATGCCCGAACCAATCCGGCTGTCCAACAATTCCCGAATTTGAATAATCCACCCCAAGAACCCGTAATGCCATCGATTCATCGATTCGTGAGGTGAGTAAGCCACCGTAGACTTGATTAGGAAGCGCGGGGCTGAAGAGTTTAGGGCCATAGTTGCTGATGATGCCGAAAGGGCCGAGTTTTGGCTTGATAACACCATTCGGGTGTTTGATGAACTGTCATGCACACCCGATGAATGTCTAAAGTGTGCTATATCCTTGTTGCGAGACTCACCTACTATTGGTGGAGGACCTTGATTTCCATAGTTCCAAACGAACGAGTTACTTGGGATTTCTTTCAAACGGAGTTTCAAAGAAATATATTAGTCAACGGTTCATCGATCAAAAGCGTAAGGAATTCTTGGAACTCAAGCAAGGCCGTATGACAAGTATCTGAATACGAACATGAGTTCATAAGACTCAGTCGGTATGCCCGGAGTGTGTGGCTGATGAGGTTGCTATGTGCAAGAGGTTTGAAGAAGGATTGAATGAAGATCTAAAGCTACTAGTGGGTATTTTGGAGATAAAAGAATTCGTAACACTAGTTGAACGAGCCTGCAAGGCGGAGGAACTTGGAAAGGAGAAGAAGAAGGCTGAATTTGAAGCTAGAGACTATCGCAAAAGATCGACGGGTAAAGCTCCGTTCTCGGCTGTAAAGAAGTTCAGGGAGGACACTAATAAATCGAGGACGACTGCGGGAATTTCCATTAGAGCACGACCATTGACGGACTCCCGAGCTACTTCGGTAGCTAGTGTAGGCAATAATCGTCAAGAGAAACCTGAATGCCCCCAATGTGGGAGAAGACACATAGGTGAATGTTGGGGTAAGTCTACCAATAGGGCTTGTTACGGATGCGGTTCGAAGGACCACTTCATTAGAGATTGCACGGAGCTTGATGAGAAGAATAGGATGCAAGGTGCAAGACCTAGTGGAATGACAACTAGAGGTAGACCACCAAGAATTTCAGGAGGTACGGGTGGTAGTCAGAGAGGGGCCACTGATATGGCTGTTCGATCCGAGACCGTACTCGCTAGGACATATGCCATCCGTGCACGAGAGGAAGCATCCTCCCCGATGTTATCACCGGTACTTTCACTCTCTTTGATACTAATGTGATTGCTTTGATTGACCTCGGTTCTACTCATTCTTATATATGCGAAACCTTAGCATCCAAGAAGACTTTACCTATTGAGTCTCACCGAGTTTGTAATTCGGTGTCAAATCCCTTGGGTCATTACGTGCTTGTCGACAAAGTGTGCAAGAAATGTCCCCTAGTAATCCGAGGTCCCGCTTCACGGCGGACTGATGCTTTTGCCGCTTGATGAATTTGATGTTATTCTTGGTTTGGATTGGTTGACCGTGCATGATGCGGTTGTGAATTGCAAAAGCAAGACTATTGATTTGAGGTGCGAATAACGATATAATCCGAGTTGAGTCTACGGACTTAAAGGGTTGCCACCGTAATATCAACAATGTTGGCCCGTAAACATGTAAGAAAGGGTGCGAAGCATACCTTGCGTATGTACTTGATGATAAGGAATTGGAAAAGAAACCGAATCGGTGCGGTGGTTTGTGAATACCGGATGTTTTTCTGAAGAATTACGGGTTTACCATTGTTCGGAAGTAGAGTTTCAGATTGAGCTTGTACAGGACTACGCCAATTTCGATAGCTCCGTGTCGTATGGCACCAACCGAGTTGAAGGAGTTGAAAGCTTCAAGAGCAAGAGTTGACGGATAGAGGTTTCGCTCGACCAAGTTTTTCACCTTGGGGTGCACCGGTGTTGTTTGTGAAAAGAAGGACGGAACCATGAGGTTGTGCATCGACTATCGTCGCCTTAATAAAGTGACAATAAAGAACAAATATCCGTTATCACGATCGATGATTTGTTCGATCAACTCAAGGAGCCTCGGTGTTCTCAAAAATAGATTTGAGATCGGGCTATTATCGCCATAATTCGAGATTCGGACATACCCAAAACTACCTTGAACGAGATATGGTCACTACGAGTTCTTAGTGATGCCGTTTGGGCTCATTAATGCCCTGCGGTATTTATGGATTTGATGAATCGGATCTTGAGACCGTATTTGGATCGGTTCGAAGTTGTGTTCATTGACAACATCTTGGTCTATTCAAGAGATGAGACCGATCATGTGGAGCACACGAGATTAGTGTTGCAAATTTTACGGATAAGCGGTTATATGCTAAGTTCAGCAAGTGTGAGTTACGTTAAGAGAGGTTAGCTTCTTGGGTCATGTGGTATCTCGCATCGGTATTCGAGTTGACCGAGCAAAATTTCAGCCATACTTAGCTGGAAGCCTCCAAGAAATATTCCGAGGTTTGGAGCTTTTGGGACTTGCCGGTTACTACCGACGATTTGTAAAAGGATTCTCGATGATAGCCACACCCATGACGTAAACCGCTTGAGAAAGATGTCAAGTTTGAATGGACGGAAAAGTGTCGAAAAGTTTCGACCAATTGAAAACTCATTTGACGGAAGCTCGATACTTAGTACGGCCGAATCGGCAAAGAGTTTGTCATCTATAGTGATGCCTCCCTACTTGGGTTAGGTTGCGTATTGATGCAAGAAGGTCGAGTTGTGGCCTATGCGTCGAGACAATTAAAGCCACATGAGAAAAATTATCCGACCCATGATCTCGATTTAGTCGCCATCGATTTGCCTTGAAAATATGGCGACATTACTTATTTGGTGAGAAGTGCCATGTATTTTTGGATCACAAAAGTCTCAAATATTTGATGACTCAAAGAGACTTAAATCGAGACAAAGATGTTGGCTTGAGTTGTTGAAAGATTATGAGCTGGTCATTGATTATCACCAAGGAAAGGCTAATGTGGTTGCGGACGCCTTAAGCGGAAATCACCCTTTGTTTTACGAGCAATGAATGTACACTTGTCTATCCTACCCGACAATGTGTTAATAGCGAATTAAAGGCAAAACCATTATTGACTCATCAAATTCAAGCTCGTAAAGTTGACGATGAGTTGGTTGCAAAACGGCTGAGTGTGTTCAGAACAAGGAATCGGAGTTTCAAATTGATGATGACGATTGTTTGAGGTTCGAAATCGTTTGTGTGTTCCAAGAAATTGAGAACTCATTTTGATGATTACGAACGAAGCTCATTGTAGCCGAATGTCAATTCACCGGGAGTACGAAGATGTACAACGATTTGAAATGTCGATTTTGGTGGCATGGTATGAAACGAGACATCTCCGACTTTGTTTCGAGATGTTTAATATGTCAACAAGTGAAAGCGGAACATCAAGTGCCTTCAGGGTTACTTCAACCGATCATGATACCCGAGTGGAAATGGGATCAAGTCACAATGGACTTTGTGTCCGGGCTGCCATTGTCAGCTAGTAAGAAGGATGCGATTTGGGTTGTTGTTGATAGACTGACTAAGTCGGCTCACTTTATCCCTGTGCGTACGGATTTTTCATTGGATAAACTAGCTGAATTGTACGCGTTTCTCGTTGTGAGATTACACGGGTACCGATTTACATTGTGTCGGATAGAGATCCGAGGTTCACCTCGCGATTTTGGAAGAAATTGCAAGAAGCTTTGGGTACCAAGTTGCATTTCAGCACCGCCTTTCACCCCCAAACCGATGGTCAATCCGAGCGAATAATTCAGATACTTGAGGATATGTTGAGATGTTGCATCCTCGAGTTTAGTGGTTCATGGGAACGATATTTACCTTTGATTGAATTCGCTTACAACAATAGTTTTCAATCAAGTATTAAGATGGCGCCTTTACGAGGCCTTGTATGGGCGTAAATGCCGTACACCATTGTTTTGGACCGAGCTCGGTGAGAGCAAAATTTTGGAGTGGATTTGATTAAAGATCTTTGAATGTAAAGTAAGAGTAATCCGTGAAAATCAAGATAGCCTCCGATCGTCGTAAGTCGACGCGGATCTGAAATGAAAAGACATTGAGTATCAGGTGGGAGATAAAGTGTAACACCCCGAACCCGAGACCGTTGCCGGTGTCGGACACGAGGGGCTAACAAGCCAAAACCACTTATGGCACCGACCAATTTGACATTCCCAGGCAAGCTGGAAAACTGCATCGCTGTCGCCTTAAAAAGCATATCTCGAGTTTCACAACTCAGAAACTGATTCCGTAAATTTTCCCTGAATTTAGACTCATATATCCATCTATGGATTTATTTCTAGAATTTTTGGTCGGGCCAATTGGTACATTTTATTAGTTAAAATCACCCATGTTACAGGGGTCGACTACACTGACCTTCGCGTGTTACAACTTGAATATCTCTCTGTACAGGGTTTCAATACTGATGCCGTTTGTTTCTAATGAAAACAGACTCAAAAAGGAAGCTTCACATATAAGGCATGACTTCTAATTAAATCTGGATAATTTATGGTAAATTTTCAAAGTAACGACAGGGGACCCAGAAACCGTTCTGGCCCTGTCTCACGAGAACTTTAATATCTCTCGGTATACTGTTCATATGATTGTTTCGTTACTTTCATATGAAAATAGACTCGTCAAGGTTAGATTACATAATTTATTCACTATTTAACACCGTTCCTACAAATTTTGGTGATTTTCCACATCCACGTCACTGCAGCTGGCAGCATCTGTTTTTAAGGTAGGCTTTACCTATATTGTAGTTCCCATGAACCAACTATAGTCTAGTCATACTTAGGTCCACATATGATCATATTTAGCCATTCCAATGGCTGATCATGTGACCAACTCTCTCATTCCAAACCATAATCACATCATGAAACCAAATATAATTACAAACCACAAATGGTCTAATTCCATACTCCACTATTACGAACCATTTTCGCATGGCCGTACACATATACATCACAAGTACTTAAAAACAACCGAGGGTAGTCCTATACATGCCATATCCGAACTCAACTAAAGGAGTCCCAAAAAGGGGCTTTGATAATGTAGTTGACTTCAACTTCCATGATCCCGAATCCGATCGCTAACGAGCAAAATCTATAAACAGAGAAACAAAGAAACGGAGTAAGCAATTTATGCTTAGTAAGTTTCGAGCCATAATATACACACAACCAAAGCATAGCATTCAAGTAGCTAAACAATAATTCATATGCACAATTTCTCAAAGACATGCTTACTTCACAATCCCAACTCTTATATTCATACACAAATAACGGCCTAGTTAATGCCGATAGCTCATTTATCATTAGAGCGAATATTCATACGACTTACTCATAGTGTGCAAAGCACACACAAAACATACCTTGTTGTTGGGAATTTCACAAGTGCATTAACTGAAAATTTTCCAGCAGTTTATAAATTTCAAATCACATACCTTCGGAGTTTATCCGGATATAGCTACTGTTCAAAACACCTTGGGACATAGCCCAGGTTATGGTAACCCGACAAATGCCTTCGGACTTAACCCGGATATCACAACTCGCACAATTGCCTTCGGGCTTAGCCCGGATATCATAGCTCGCACAATTGCCTTCGGGCTTAGCCCGGATATCACAATTCGCACAATTGCCTTCGGGCTTAGCCCAGATATCACAATTCGCACATTCATTCACATCTTTGTTTCAATTTCATAACAAATTTTTATGCACATTTTACTTAATCAAAAATATCATTTCGGCTCAATGGCCATATACAAGGGCACAATTTCGATTGCTTATTACTTCATTCAATCGAATCAAAATCTAAGTTTTGATACTCGAAAACTTACCTCGGATGTTGTCGAACGATTCCGATGGCTATTCGACTACTTTTTCCTTCCCTTTATCGGATTTGGTCCCCTTGCTCTTGAGCTTAATTTAACAAATAATTTGATTCAATCATTTGAGTATCGAAAAGAAGAACTCAAGGCACTTAGCCCACATATATTCACTAGACATTAAAGTCACATAAGTACGGAATTCATGAATCGACTCAACACACAAAGCCTTCAACATGCTTACTCATGGCGAATAACACAACCTCTTAGGTACTCATTCATGGCCGATTATGCATGTTGATGTTGAGGCCAATTACATGTTTAACACCACACATGAATGGCACACATTTTACTAGCTAATGCTTTACATATTGTAGCTCAATACTTATAATATAGCATCAAGCACTCATATGGCCGATTATACTTAGTCATTCTTGCACCAAATCAACAATAAATTCCAAGATTTTCACATCATATATGTACTAGGCGAATGTACTTGCAATTTCACAACCATTCTTCAACATTTTCTTCTTTAAACAAACATATTTATCACTTACTTCATAATCAAAACATCATGTGCAAACATATACACACATATAGGTGCAAGGCGAATCTCAAGGGGTTCATACCCATCCAAACACAAATTTTACCAATCAAGTAACAAGCATAAATCATGCTCATGAATGCACCATGGTCGAATACATCACAACCATACCCTTTTAACTTTGGTCATGGTTAAACAAAGAATTCAATGTCCTACTCAAGAATACTAAAAAGAAATTTCAAGAGTAGTCAATCCTTCATTACATGCATCATCAACAAGCTTCACATTTAGCATGCAATGGCTTTAACACAATATCGACCTTGGCCAAATACCATTTCCATGGCACAACAAGGATTTGAACCATGGGCTAACATGAACATCAAGTTAGCAACTAAAACATGCATGAAACTCATGACACAACCTCATACATACCTTAATCTTGGAACAAGTATGGCCAAATCTCCTTCTAGTTCTCTTCTTAAACCAAAATGGAGCAAAAATCCTTTCTTCCTCCTTATGATTTTCGCCAAAAGATGAGAAAGGATGAACACAACAATTTTTTTCTTCCTTCTTTCTCAACTCACGGCAAGGGGGAATACCACACTCACACACATTTTTTTCATTCTTTTATCACCCATACACCTTTGTTTATTATTTCACCCTAATGCACCAACAAAACATGTTTCATGACATGTTTAGCCCATACCCTCTTGTCATGGCCGGCCACTTCATGTTAGGGGGGGAATTTGACATGCAAATCCCTTATTTTTGCATGCATTATCAACTAGTCATCACACATTTCCCCATCATACTTTCAAAGTTTACTACTAGGTCCTTTCTAGTGAAATTCACATTTATAACTCTAAATCGAAACATCAAAAATGTCACACATGAATTAACACATATTATAGGCATCAAAATAAATTATAAATTATTTTTATGCCTCGGTTTTGTGGTCCCGAAACCACACCCCGACTAGGGTCAATTTTGGGCTGTCACAACTCTCCCCCACTTCAGAAATTTTTGTCCCCAAAAATCTTACCGGTAAATAGGTTTGGGTAACGCTCTTTCATAGGGCTCTTGGGTTCCCAAGTAGCTTTTTCCATCCGTGTTTGAGCCATAACACTTTTACTAACGGAACCCTTTTGTTTCAAGAACTCCTTCACTTCACGAGCTACGATACGAATCGGTTCTTCTTCATAACTCACATCGGATTGAATTTCAACCTCGATGGACTAATTACGTATGACGGATCGATCTATAGCGTCGAAGCATCGAAACATGAAAGACATCGTGAATCTTTTCAAGTTCGGGGCAAAAATCAAACGATATGCAAGCTGGACCGACTCGCTCGGATATCTCATATGGCCCAATGAACCTCGGGCTCAACTTGCCCTTACGGTAGAATCTGAGTATCTTTTCCAAGGTGAATGTGACAGCCCAAAATAGACCCTAGCTAGGAATGTGGTTTGGGACCACAAAACCGAGGCATAACAATAATTTAAAATTTATTTCGATGCCTATAATATGTGAGTATTCATGTATGACATTTTTGATGATTGATTTAGTGTTATAAAGGTGAATTTCACTAGAAAGGACTTGTGTGAGAAAATTTAGAATTGAGATAGGCAAATGTGGAAGTGGCCTATTGATGCACACTAGGAAATGTTGTCCTTGCATGTCAAATTCCCCAAATTTGACTATAGTGGCCGCCATGGTGATGAATATGGGCAAAAGAAAACATGTTTCAAACATGTTTTGCTAGTGGTGCATGTTAGAAATAATAAAATAAGAGTATGAAAAAAAGGAAAAAAAAAGTGTTCATCTTTCACCATTGCTCTTGGCGAATGTCCTAAGGAAAGAAAAGAAAATTTTGCTCATCCATTTTTCACTTCTTGGCGAAAATACTAAGGAAAAAGGGGAGGATTTTTGCTTCATGCTTGGTTTGGAAGAGATCTAGAAGGAGATTTGGCTAAGTTTGCATCAAGATTAAGGTATGTATGAGGTTGTGTTAGGGTTTCATGCATGTCTTGGTTGCTAACTTGATGTGCATGTTAGCCATGGCTCAAATCTTTGTTATGCCATGGAAATGGTATTTGGCCAAAGTTGTTATGGTGTTAATGCCATTGCATGCTAAATATCAAGCTTGATAATGATTCATGTGATGGTAGATTGAGGTTCTTAGATTTTCTTTTAGCATTTTGAATGAGATACTAAGTTCTTTGTTTAACCATGACCAAATTGAAACGGTATGGTGTTGTGGTATTCGCCATGTTGTATCCATAAATATGATTCATGCATGTTGTATGGTGAGTAAGATTTAAGCTTTGGATATGTGTGTATATTTGGATATAAGCCACTTGAGAATTGGCCATTGCACCTACATGAATATATGTTTGCACATGATGAATTGGTATGACATGTATACTATTTTGAGGTGTCTATTTGCTTGTGATGTTGTTTGGTTATGAAATAAATGAGAGATGTGTATAGAACTACAATATGTAATGCGTTAATTAGGAAAATGTATGCTGTTTTTTGTGTAGTATAAGGTGTAAAATTTGCCTCCACATAGACATGCATATTCGGCCAAAGGAAGTAGATTGGTGTGCATGTATTCGGTTAGAGGCAACCATATTGAAGCCTTATCTTGGCTTAGATTGTTGACCAAATGGGTAATAAGTGAGGATGGTTGCGAATATACAAATATACATATGCATGTGTAATTGAACTATAAATGTATAGCAAGATGATTAAACTAGTTTATTTATCTATTAAGCCAGAAGTTAAAGAAGGAGAAACAAGCAAGGGCAAAGCCAAGGACATCGAGTAGCCAGGTCGAAACCGTTATACTCAACACAAGGTAAGTCCTTAAGCACTTGTTGTGAGAACTCCTTGGATAGATATTTTCTGAGTGATTCTCCTATTTATTATTATGATTATATGTACAAATTGAATTTAGTAAGTTGCTTTACCATGATGAATTGACATAAGGCACAATGTGTGCAAAGACCATATGGCACTATGTGTGCGATTTACTATGGCACTATGTGTGCGATTTACTATGGCACTATGTGTGCGATTTACTATGGCACTATGTGTGCGATTTACTATGGCACTATGTGTGCGATTCACTATGGCACTATGTGTGCGATTTACTATGGCACTATGTGTGCGATTCACTATGGCACTATGTGTGCGATTCACTATGGCACTATGTGTGCGATTTACTATGGCACTATGTGTGCGATTTACTATGGCACTATGTGTGCGATTTGCTATAGCACTATGTGTGCGATTTGCTATAGTCACATTCGGTTGTGGAAATAAATTGTGCATGAACGAGGTAAGTGATTGAGTTACTAACTAAATATCGAAATTGGGATTGTGCGTTATGCGCATAAAATTATCTAGTGCATTGTTGTTCCAACTTGAGGAAACGGATTCAAATCGATTGGGCTGACTTGTCGTTTGATTTGGTTGAAGGATTGGGCATGAGATCGAACCAAAATCTTAGAAATTGCAGTATAGTTTGATATGGCTGGAAACATCTATTTTGTATTATTTGATTATTCACTTATGATTGTTATTGTTGATGGTAGAGTAGTGCTTACGACTTCTTGAGTTATGTACTCATTTGGTGTGCTTATTTGTTGTTTATTTAGGTTCTTGATCCATTTTGCGTGCTCGGGACTGTCATCGAAGTCATCACACCGTCTAGCGACTTTTTGGTATCTTCTTCTTAGATGGTTTAAGAAAACATTTCGGCATGTATAGGCTATTATGTTTTGTTTGAACTCGGTATGTAAATATTGCCTAGCCATGCGAAAATGGCTTATGAATGTTTTGAGCATAATGTTATAATTATTTGGTATGTATATGCTCATTAAGAGGCATGGAAGTGTTTGGCAATGACCAGCCATTAGAATGGGTCATCATGCTTATATTTTGGACCATATATGAAAAAGGGGTGGTTGAATCATAGAGACTATGTGTTAGAGAAAGTCTATCCTAGAATATGATGCTGGCAGCAACAGTGACGTGGATGTGAAAAATCACTAAAAATAGTAGGAATAGAATTAAATAGTGAATAAATTATGTAAATGAACCTTGATGAGTCTATTTTCATACGGAGGAAACGAAACGGTTATATGAGTTGTATGTTGAGAGATATTTGGGTTTTAGTGGAACGGGGCCAGAACGGTTTCTGGATTCCCTGCTCGGACTTTGAAAATTCATTATAAATTAACCAGAAATAATTAGGAGTCATACCACATATGTATGAATTCCTCTTTGAGTCTAGTTTCTATAGAAACAAACGGTACCAGTATTGAAGTCCTGCACAGGGAGTTATTTGAGTTGTAACGCGCGAAGGTCAGTGTAGTCGGCCCCTGTAACACGGGTGACTTTAACTAATAAACTGTACCAATTGGCCCAACCAAAAATTCTAGAAAAAAATCTGTAGACGGAAATGTGAGTCTAGTTCAGAAAAAATTACAAAACTGATTTTCGAGTTCTAAAACTCAAGTTATGATTTTTGAAGCGACTAGTACACAGATTGGCAGCTTGTCTGGAACTTTTCAATAAGTGGTTTGAAGTCAGTTAACACCTCGTGTTCGACTCGCGACGGTCTCGGTTCGGGTGTTACAATTTTATTGGTATCGAGCCATGGTTTAGTCGGTTCTAGGACTACCATGGCACGTATGAGTCTAGCTATACATGCCTTAATGTTAATGTTTAAACGTGTGATGACTTTGACGGTTAAAATGTTTTTTTGTTTTGATTAGTAAATGGATCCCGAAGTAGAGAGAACCTTGGCGGATGGCGTCGAAAGTGTAGCGGCTGCTCTGCACAAGGGACGCGCTGTTGAACCTCGGTCATCTGCGAATAATCAAGGTGAGGGGCTAAACAAGCCTTCTTTACCATGATGAATGAGTGGGTCGCGCAATATGCCCGAACTAATCCTACTGTCCAACAAATCCAATTTGAATAATCCACCCAAAGAGCCCGTAATGCCATCTCGCCATCGATTGTGAGGCTGAGTAAGCCACCGTAGATTTGATTAGGAAGCGGGGCTGAAGAGTTCAGGGCCGTAATTATCGATGATGCCGAAGGGCCGAAGTTCGCTTGACAACACCATTCGGTGTTTGATGAACTATCATGCACACCGATGAATGTCTAAAGTGTGCTATATCCTTGTTGCGGGACTCGACCTACTATTGGTGGAGGACCTTGATTTCCATAATTCCAAACGAACGAGTTACTTGGGATTTCTTTCAAGCGGAGTTTCAAAGAAATATATTAGTCAACAGTTCATTGATCAAAAGCGTAAGGAATTCTCGGAACTCAAGCAAGGCCGCATGACAAGATCTGAATCTGAACATGAGTTCGTAAGACTCGATCGGTATGCCCGGAGTGTGTGGCTGATGAGGTTGCTATGTGCAAGAGGTTCAAGAAGGGTTGAATGAAGATCTAAGATTACTAGTGGGTATTTTGGAGATAAAAGAATTCAGTAACACTAGTTGAACGAGCACGCAAGGCGGAGGAACTTGGAAAGGAGAAGAAGAAGGCTGAATTTGAAGCTAGAGACTATCGCAAAGATCGACGGTAAAGCTCCGTTTTGGCTGTAAAGAAGTTCGTGGAGGACACCAATAGATCGAGGACGCATTGCGGGATTTCCATTAGACCACGACCATTGACGGACTCCGAGCTACTTGGTAGCTAGTGTGGGCAATAACCGTCAAGAGAAATCTGAATGCCCCAATGTGGGAGAAGACACATAGGTGAATGTTGGGGTAAGACTACCAATAAGGCTTGTTACGGATGCGGTTCAAGGACCACCTCATTAGAGATTGCACGGGCTCGATGAGAAGAATAGGATGCAAGGTGCGAGACCTAGTGGAATGACAAACTAGAGGTAGACCACCAAGAATTTCAGGAGGTAGGGGTGGTAGTCGAGAGGGCTCTGACACGATTGTTCGATCCGAGACTCAGCGCTCTGCTAGAGCATATGCCATCCGCGCACGAGAGGAGGCATCCTCCCCGACGTTATCACGGTACTTTCACTCTTTTCGATACTAATGTGATTGCTTTGATTGACCCTGGTTCTACTCATTCTTATATATGCGAAACCTTAGCATCCAGTAAGACTTTGCCTATTGAGTCTACTGAGTTTGTAATTCGGGTGTCAAACCCCTTGGGTCATTACGTGCTTGTCAACAAAGTGTGTAAGAAAAGTCCCCTAGTGTTTCGAGGTTTTTGTTTTTTGGCGGACTTGATGCTTTTGCCGTTCGGCCGAATTTGACGTTATTCTTGGGTTGGATTGGTTGACCATGCACGATGCGGTTATAAATTGCAAAGGCAAGACTATCGATCTGAGGTGCGCTAATAACGAGATTGTTCGGGTTGAGTCTACGGACTTAAAGGGGTTGCCAGCTGTAATATCAGCGATGTTGGCCCAGAAATATGTAAGAAAAGGGTGCGAAGCGTACCTTGCGTATGTGCTCGATGACAAGGAGTCGGAAGGGAAACCCGAATTTGTGCGATGGTTTGTGAATTCCGGATGTTTTCCCTGAAGAATTGCGGGTTTACCACTGCTCGGAAATAGAATTTGGCATCGAATTGGTACCGGTACCACTCCAATTTCGATAGCTCCGTATCGTATGGCACCAATGTAATTAAAGGAGTTGAAAGCTCGGTTGCAAGAATTGGTGGATAGAGGTTTTGCTCGCCAGAGTTTTTCGCCTTTGGGTGCGCCGGTGTTGTTCGTGAAGAAGAAGGATGGAACCATGCGACTGTGCATCGACTATCGTCAGCTTAACAAAGCGACGATAAAGAACAAATATCCGTTGCCACGTATTGATGACTTGTTCGATCAATTGAAGGGAGCCTCGGTGTTCTCGAAAATAGATTTGAGATCGGGCTACTATCAATTGCGAATCCGAGATTCAGACGTGCCCAAGACTGCCTTCAGAACGAGATATGGTCACTATGAGTTCCTAGTGATGCCGTTTGGGCTCACTAATGCCCCTGCGGTATTTATGGATTTAATGAATCGAATCTTTAGACCATATTTGGATCGATTAAGTAGTCGTATTCATTGATGACATCTTGGTCTATTCAAGAAATGAGACCGAACATGCTGAACACTGCGGTTAGTTTGCAAATTTTACGGGACAAGCAATTATATGCTAAGTTCAGCAAGTGTGAGTTACGGTTAGAGAGGTTAGCTTCTTGGGTCATGTGGTATCTGCGACGGGTATTCGAGTCGACCGAATAAAATTTCAGCCATACTAAATTGGAAGCCTCAGAAATATTCTTGAGGTTCAAGCTTTTTGGGGCTTGCCGGTTATTACCGACGATTTGTAAAAGGCTTTCAACGATAGCCATGCCGATGATGGCTACTCCAAAAGGATGTTAAGTTCGAATGGACGGAGAAATGCCAAAAGGTTTTGATCAACTGAAAACTTATTTGGTGAAGCCCCAATTCTAGTGCAACCCGAGTCCGCAAGGAGTTTGTTATCTATAGCGACGCCTCTCTACTTGGGTTAGGTTGCGTATTAATGCAAGAAGGTCGAGTTGTGGCCTGCGCGTCGAGGCAATTAAAGCCACATGAGAAAAATTATCCGACTCATGATCTCGAATTGGTCGCCATCGTATTCGCCTTTAAAGATTTGGCGACATTACTTATTTGGTGAAAGGTGCCATGTATACTCGGATCACAAAAGTCTCAAGTATTTGATGACCCAAAGAGACTTAAATCTGCGACAAAGACGTTGGCTCGAGCTGTTAAAGGATTATGAGCTGATCATTGACTATCACCCGGGAAAGGCGAATGTGGTTGCGGATGCCTTGAGTCGTAAATCGTTATTCACTTTACGAGCAATGAATGTGCACTTGTCTATCCGATCCGACAAAGTGTGTTAGTGGTGAATTGAAAGCCAAACCATTATTGACACACCAAATTCGAGAAGCTCGAGAAAGTCGATGACGAGTTGGTTGCAAACGGGCTGCGGTGTTCGAACAAGGACTCGGAGTTCCAAATCGACGATGACGATTGTTTGAGGTTCAAAAGTCGTCTGTGTGTCCCAAAGAATTCGGAACTCATTTCGATAATTCTGAATGAAGCCCATTGTAGCCGAATGGCAATCCACCCGGGGAGTACGAAGATGTACAATGATTTGAAACGTCGATTTTGGTGGCATGGTATGAAGCGAGACATCTCCGACTTTGTTTCGAGATGTTTAATATGTCAACAAGTGAAAGCGGAACATCAAGTGCCTTCAGGATTACTTCAGCCAATCACGATACCCGAGTGGAAATGGGATCGAGTCACAATGGACTTTGTATCCGGACTGCCATTGTCAGCAAGTAAGAAGGATGCGGTTTGGGTCGTGGTAGATCGATTGACTAAGTCGGCCCACTTTGTCCCCGTACGTACGGATTTTTCAATGGACAAATTAGCGGAATTGTACGTTGCTCAGATTGTGAGATTACACGGGGTGCCTATTTCTATCGTGTCAGATAGAGATCCGAGATTTACCTCGCGATTTTGGAAAAAGTTGCAAGAAGCTTTGGGTACCAAGTTGCATTTCAAAGACCGCTTTCACCCCCAAACCGATGGTCAATCCGAGCGGATAATTCGAGATACTTGAGGATATGTTAAGATGTTGCGTCCTCGAGTTTAGTGGTTCATGGGAGCAGTATCTGCCGTTGATTGAATTCGCTACAACAACGACTTTCAATCAAGTATTAAGATGGCACCCTACGAGGCCTTATGCGGCCGTAAATGCCGCACGCCATTGTTTTGGACCGAGCTCGGTGAAAGCAAGATTTTCGGGTGGATTTGATTAGGGATGCTGAGCAGAAAGTGAAGGTAATCCGTGAAAGTCGAAGATAGCCTCCGATCGCCGAAGTCGACGCGGATCTCGAGGCGTAAGGATATCGAGTATCGGTGGGTGATAAAGTGTTTCTCAAGGTATCGCCTTGGAAAAAGGTACTCGTGTTCTACCGTAAGGGCAAGTTGAGCCCGAGGTTCATTGGACCATATGAGATATCGAGGCGAGTCGGTCCGGTGGCATATCGCTGATTTTGCCCCCGAACTCAAAAGGTTCACGATGTCTTTCACGTTTGATGCTTCGACGCTATAGATCCGATCCATCGCACGTGATTAGTCCATCGAAATTGAAATTCAAGCTAATATGAGTTATGAGGAAGAACCGATTCAGTATCCTATCGCGAGAAGTGAAAGAGTTGCGAAACAAGCGGGTTTCGCTAGTGAAAGTGTTATGGCTCAAGCACGGATAGAAGAAGCTACTTGGGAGACCGAGAACTCTATGAAAGAACGATATCCAAACCTATTTACGGTAAGATTTTCGGGACGAAAATTCCTTAAGAGGGGGGTTGTGACAGCCCAAAATAGACCCTAGCCGGAATGTGGTTTGGGACCACAAAACCGAGGCATAACAATAATTTAAAATTTATTTCGATGCCTATAATATGTGAGTATTCATGTATGACATTTTTGATGATTGATTTAGTGTTATAAAGGTGAATTTCACTAGAAAGGACTTGTGTGAGAAAATTTAGAATTGAGATAGGCAAATGTGGAAGTGGCCTATTGATGCACACTAGAAATGTTGTCCTTGCATGTCAAATTCCCCAAATTTGACTATAGTGGCCGGCCATGGTGATGAATATGGGCAAAAGAAAACATGTTTCAAACATGTTTTGCTAGTGGTGCATGTTAGAAATAATAAAATAAGAGTATGAAAAAAAGGGAAAAAAAGTGTTCATCTTTCACCATTGCTCTTGGCGAATGTCCTAAGGAAAGAAAAGAAAATTTTGCTCATCCATTTTTCACTTCTTGGCCGAAAATACTAAGGAAAAGGGGAGGATTTTTGCTTCATGCTTGGTTTGGAAGAGATCTAGAAGGAGATTTGGCTAAGTTTGCATCAAGATTAAGGTATGTATGAGGTTGTGTTAGGGGTTTCATGCATGTCTTGGTTGCTAACTTGATGTGCATGTTAGCCATGGCTCAAATCTTTGTTATGCCATGGAAATGGTATTTGGCCAAAGTTGTTATGGTGTTAATGCCATTGCATGCTAAATATCAAGCTTGATAATGATTCATGTGATGGTAGATTGAGGGTTCTTAGATTTTCTTTTAGCATTTTGAATGAGATACTAAGTTCTTTGTTTAACCATGACCAAATTGAAACGGTATGGTGTTGTGGTATTGACCATGTTGTATCCATAAATATGATTCATGCATGTTGTATGGTGAGTAAGATTTAAGCTTTGGATATGTGTGTATATTTGGATATAAGCCACTTGAGAATTGACCATTGCACCTACATGAATATATGTTTGCACATGATGAATTGGTATGACATGTATACTATTTTGAGGTGTCTATTTGCTTGTGATGTTGTTTGGTTATGAAATAAATGAGAGATGTGTATAGAACTACAATATGTAATCGTTAATTAGGAAAATGTATGCTGTTTTTTTGTGTAGTATAAGGTGTAAAATTTGCCTCCACATAGACATGCATATTCGGCCAAAGGAAGTAGATTGGTGTGCATGTATTCGGTTAGAGGCAACCATATTGAAGCCTTATCTTGGCTTAGATTGTTGACCAAATGGGTAATAAGTGAGGATGGTTGCGAATATACAAATATACATATGCATGTGTAATTGAACTATAAATGTATAGCAAGATGATTAAACTAGTTTATTTATCTATTAAGCCGAGAAGTTAAAGAAGGAGAAACAAGCAAGGGCAAAGCCAAGGACATCGAGTAGCGAATTGAAACCGTTATACTCAACACAAGGTAAGTCCTTAAGCACTTGTTGTGAGAACTCCTTGGATAGATATTTTTGGAGTGATTCTCCTATTTATTATTATGATTATATGTACAAATTGAATTTAGTAAGTTGCTTTACCATGATGAATTGACATAAGGCACAATGTGTGCAAAGACCATATGGCACTATGTATGCGATTTACTATGGCACTATGTGTGCGATTTACTATGGCACTATGTGTGCGATTTACTATGGCACTATGTGTGCGATTTACTATGGCACTATGTGTGCGATTCACTATGGCACTATGTGTGCGATTTACTATGGCACTATGTGTGCGATTCACTATGGCACTATGTGTGCGATTCACTATGGCACTATGTGTGCGATTTACTATGGCACTATGTGTGCGATTTACTATGGCACTATGTGTGCGATTTGCTATAGCACTATGTGTGCGATTTGCTATAGTCACATTCGGTTGTGGAAATAAATTGTGCATGAACGAGGTAAGTGATTGAGTTACTAACTAAATATCGAAATTGGGATTGTACGGTGTACGATAAAATTATCTAGTGCATTGTTGTTCCAACTTGAGGAAACGGATTCAAATCGATTGGGCTGACTTGTCGCTTGATTTGGTTGAAGGATTGGGCATGAGATCGAACCAAAATCTTAGAAATTGCAGTATAGTTTGATATGGCTGGAAACATCTATTTTGTATTATTTGATTATTCACTTATGATTGTTATTGTTGATGGTAGAGTAGTGCTTACGACTTCTTGAGTTATGTACTCATTTGGTGTGCTTATTTGTTGTTTATTTAGGTTCTTGATCCATTTTGCGTGCTCGGGACTGTCATCGAAGTCATCACACCGCCTAGCGACTTTTTGGTATCTTCTTCTTAGATGGTTTAAGAAAACATTTCGGCATGTATAGGCTATTATGTTTTGTTTGAACTCGGTATGTAAAATATTGCCTAGCCATGCGAAAATGGCTTATGAATGTTTTGAGCATAATGTTATAATTATTTGGTATGTATATGCTCATTAAGAGGCATGGAAGTGTTTGGCAATGACCAGCCATTAGAATGGGTCATCATGCTTATATTTTGGACCATATATGAAAAAGGGTGGTTGAATCATAGAGACTATGTGTTAGAGAAAGTCTATCCTAGAATATGATGCTGGCAGCAACAGTGACGTGGATGTGAAAATCACTAAAATAGTAGGAATAGAATTAAATAGTGAATAAATTATGTAAATGAACCTTGATGAGTCTATTTTCATACGGAGGAAACGAAACGGTTATATGAGTTGTATGTTGAGAGATATTTGGGTTTTAGTGGAACGGGCCAGAACGGTTTCTGGATTCCCTGCTCGGACTTTGAAAATTCATTATAAATTAACCAGAAATAATTAGGAGTCATACCACATATGTATGAATTCCTCTTTGAGTCTAGTTTCTATAGAAACAAACGGTACCAGTATTGAAGTCCTGCACAGGGAGTTATTTGAGTTGTAACGCGCGAAGGTCAGTGTAGTCGGCCCCTGTAACACGGGTGACTTTAACTAATAAACTGTACCAATTGGCCCAACCAAAATTCTAGAAAAAATCTGTAGACGGAAATGTGAGTCTAGTTCCAGAAAAAATTACAAAACTGATTTTCGAGTTCTAAAACTCAAGTTATGATTTTTGAAGCGACTAGTACACAGATTGGCAGCTTGTCTGAACTTTTCAATAAGTGGTTTGAAGTCCGTTAACACCTCGTGTTCGACTCGGCGACGGTCTCGGTTCGGGTGTTACAGTGAAACCTTGAGAAACACTTTATCTCCCACCTGATGCTCGATGTCTTTACGCTCAGATCCGCTGCACGACTTCTCGACGATCGGAGGCTATCTTCGATTTTCACGGATCACTATC
>NW_026440434.1:0-2500 GCF_025698485.1 Gossypium arboreum
GTTCCGTGAATAGCCGGGACATTGAGGAATATCAGAAAGGCACTTAGGGAATCGGTCTGATTCTATCTCCGTTCGTTCCGTTTGAAGAGGAAGGATCCCAAAGAATCGATCTTTCTTTTGGTTGAATCTCTTTGATTGATCAATGTGTGATATTCCGAATCCTCATTATTCATGGAATCAGAAACGATCTCTGGATTGATCAGAAGATCCTTTCAATTAGCGAGAATCAAGTTACTTGAACGAAACTAGATCTTGTGGAATCATATTGAATATTTGACGATACATTTCCGTACCTTGCTAAAATCGATCCCTGTTTACCAACCATACATTGTCTAACCAAATCCAATTCTCTCCTCGATATGTTCCTCAAAAATCCGATTCATTGTAGATTCTTCCCCCAACTAACGAAGAGATCTTGGCGGAATTACCACATATGAAATTGAGCACAATTTTGCAAGAAATAACCCACTTGCCTCTCGAGAAGAGATGGAAACATGCTCAATATCATTTGATTGAATAGTTGACCTGGCTCCTTGTTGTTTACTTGAAGAAACCCTCCACTTCAATTGGTATTTTTTCACGAAAAGCAAACATGAGATAACAAATCCAGTCTTTCACTAAAAGATTTCGAATAGCTGTGTCCAGTTCAAGTTGATTATGTTTCGCCTCTTACTCGGAGAAAGACGATCAAACAATTCCCAATCATGGTCCTTGCGGATCGAATCATCCATATAATATACAAAAAGAAACTCCAGATATTTGATATCTTTCCTCTTTGAATGAGATCTCAATTCCAGCGACGGTTTCATTAGATATCTTACAACTAGAATCCCTCTTTTTCCGATCCGGTTCCTCCACCACCGCGAACCCCAGTGGAATTCAGGCATGATACACTTTTTTAGTTATTGGGAGAACCCAAGTACTCTCTTTCGGATCCAGGAAACAGCTCTCAGAGATCTTTTCCTTTTGGAAGATACAGGAGCAGAAACAATCAACCTATTGATATTGGAAGACCCAAAAGATTCTTCCAATGTGTCATTTCTGGTCCAATGGAATTCATAGGTATAGGAAGAAAGCCCTGTCAAATAGAAATTTTTCTTTCGACCATATTTCGAATTGTTAATACGATATATAAGGACCGCTACTACAAATAGTACTACACCCTTGATCGTGAAATATCGATTGCTTGTTGAACCCTGTGAATTGCGTGAAAGCAGGATACTCCAAATTCAGGGGTCCAAGAGTTTTATAAAACGTTCTTGGTGGAAAAAATGTGAATGAAAGATCCCACTGAATTGAATTGGGTCCATGCAATCTAAGAAATAGTGAGAATTCTTGATCTCTCTCAATATCTCTCTCAATTCGAAAATCCAGGATTTGAATTGATGTCCTTTCATTGATTCCTCTAAATTGCATTGGTTTATCCTAAGATTTCATTTCAATTGGATTTGGTTTATTCACCATGTACGAGGATCCCGCTAAGCATCCATGGCTGAATGGTTAAAGCGCTTAACTCATAATTGGCGCATTCGTAGGTTCAATTCCTACTGGATGCGCCAATGGGACCACTCAATAAGTCTATTGGAATTGGCTCTGTATCAATGGAATCTCATCATCTATACATAACGAATTGGTGTGGTATGTTCATATCATAACATATAGACAGTAAGAACTAGCATTCTTATTGAGACTCGAACTCATAGGAAGAGAATAGATTTATGGATGGAATCAAATATGTAGTAGTTACAGACAAAAGTATTCGGTTATTGGTGAAAAATCAATATACTTCTAATGTCGAATCAGGATCAACTAGGACAGAAATAAAGCATTGGGTCGAACTCTTCTTTGGTGTCAAGGTAATAGCTATGAATAGTCATCGACTCCCCGGAAAGGGTAGAAGAATGGGACCTATTATGGGACATACAATGCATTACAGGCGTATGATCATTACGCTTCAACCGGGTTATTCTATTCCCTCTTAGAACGAAAAGAACTTAAATCAAAATACTTAATAGCATGGCGATACATTTATAAAACTTCTACAGGCACACAATGGGAGCCGTAGACAGTCAAGTGAATCCAATCCACGAAATAATTTGATCTATGGACAGCATCGTTGTGGTAAAGGTCGTAATGCCAGAGGATCATTACCGCAAGGCATAGAGGTCATAAGCGTCTATACCGTAAAATTGATTTTCGACGAAATGAAAAAGACATATATGGTAGAATCGTAACCATAGAATACGACCTAATCGAAATGCATACATTTGTCTCATACACTATAGGGGATGGTGAGAAGAGATATATTTTACATCCCAGAGGGCTATAATTGGAGATACCATTGTTTCTGGTACAGAAGTTCCTATAAAAATGAAATGCCCTACCTTTGAGTGCGGTTTGAACTATTGATTTACGTAATTGGGAACCAATTAGGTTTGACGAAACCTAAAAATCGATCACTGATCCAATTTGAGTACCTCTACAGGATAGACCTCAACAG
>NW_026440434.1:7500-17500 GCF_025698485.1 Gossypium arboreum
TCAGTCGTGGTCTTAAACTCTACCGATGGTCTGAACGAATCCCTTTCTTCATACAAATGTATAAAGATGCTAGTCGCTTAAAGCCAGTACTCGTTGGAGTTAGCAACTTGAAAAAATTAGAATATGTAGATACAATCGGAATAAAAATGGGATTGCACTAGGCAATCAAAACACGAAATTAAAAATTGGAATAAAAACGAAATTCTCTCAGATAAAACCATAGAAATAGAATAAGTGAAAATTGCGGACCGCCTCCTGTCTTATTCATTCCAGTGTTATCCATTTTTTTGTTTCAATACAATTACAATAAAAAACTTATTGTATCACAACAAATTCAAAAGAACGTTATTTGAATGAAGTGAAGTGCCAAACAGAGGATAAATGGATCTATTTATCTATGATCGAATTATATTTGTTCGATACACTGTTGTCAATGATTGTAAATTTTGAATATAAATGTTGAGAGTTGAAAAAGAATAAAGAATATAAAAAGCCTACAAAAATACAATGAAAAAATAGAATTCATTTTTTTTTTTTTATTAATTATTATTAATTATTAATATTTTCTCTTTTATATATTATATGTTATTTTATCTTTTTTTATCTTATTTTATGTTGTTTTGTAAATGTTTAAATACAATTACTTCATTTATTCATGATCCTTTTCTCTCTATTTTCTCTATAAAATTGGCTCAATAAAATCGGTTTTGTTGTTATAGAACACGGTATTCTATATTTGTAAATATTCTATAGTAAAGGAATAAAATGAATAATAAATTTTAAAAAAGTCTGAATAGACCAAAGGGGAGAAAATTTGTAAAAGCTAGATATGAATCATCCACACCCCTCTTTTGGATTTCATTAAGTGAATTTTGTTTGATTAGAGTAAGTTCTGTAAAACCCCGCCTTCTTTAAAATATCATGAACAGTTGCTGTGGTTTGAGCTCCTTTTTGAAATAGAGAATGGCGGGAACATTTAAATAGGTTTGATTATTTATCGGATCATAAAAACCCACTTTTCGAAGATCTCTTCCTCTCTTGGGATCGAACATCAATTACAACGATTCGATAAACGGCTCATTGGGATAGATTAAATAACCCCCTAAAACGTATAAAGTTTTTCTCCTCGTACGGCTCGAGAAAAAAATGATTAATTTAAAGTTATGTCTATGTATGGAATTATAATGTATGGAATTAGCATGTCAAAAAGATCCATAAACCAGCAAATCAATTAGACATTTAACCTCGTCTTTTTTTTCGAAAAAAAAAAAGAAGAAAAAAGCATTCGTACTCTCATAACTCAAGTCAAATAACTCTCAAAATGCTCAAAAAAACCTTATTTCTTTTGAGTGGTCTCTAACCTTTTTGTTTGTCTCGCTTAGAATCTATTTCGATTCTTCATTTTAATCTAGTTGTTGAAGAAAATGGAAAGGTATTTCCTTGTTCTAGGATCTTTATCTTTGCCTTGAATCATTGGGTTTAAACATTACTTCGGCGATATTAAATCATTTCAAAAATGGCAGCAACATGCCCTTTTTTCTCTCTTTTTTTTTTCTATCAAAGAATCATATGAACGATTAATTCCCGCATGATACACTTTTGATCGAAAAGAGTTTTACCAATTCAACAACTTTTCTTTTTGATTTGAAAATAGTTTGAATCGGATCCTTTCGATTTCTATATCACAAATAGACTTACGAAGTTGTTCCAACTTATTGATTCCATTAACGCCCTAGATCCTTGCCCTGAAAAATGATGTTCTCCGAGCTCCATCCTGTACTATTACATTACAACCCAACAAAGACGGATTATAATGGAACAAAGATGTCGAGCAGCACCTTCATTTCTACATAACGGAAAGTGGTGGTTTTGACATCCACAGCTGATCATGTCCTTCAAGTCGCACGTTGCTTTCTACCACATCGTTTCAAACGAGTTTACCATAACATTCCTCTAGTTTGGAGCATTGATTCAATTATGGAATCATGAATAGTCATTAGTTCAGTCGATACATAGTAATCTATCTATACTTTCTATATGAAATCAATTTCCTTCTATATGCTATATGAAATAAATAAATAATTTGGGAAGAAAAAGCCTCAATAAGAATTCAAACTACCCATATTGTATGATTGTCTGATACAATATTTTTTATTTTAAACTTTTATTATACTTTTCTATTAATTAAACTTTTCGATTCTAATAAAAAATAAAAATAAAGAATATCATTAATAATAATATTACGAAAATACTAATAATATCACGAATATTATAAATAACACAAATAAACTAATCTTTTGAATCTACCGTGCATCTTCAAATAGCGATAGATCAAATAACTCATAGAATAGATCCAACAATCTCACATTGTTCAGTGCCAATCTTAAGAAATCATTAAAATCAAAGCAAGAATCACATTTTCTCTCAATACTTGACTGTTAGAAGAAGGTTATTAAAAACAAAAAAGAGCAATTTAGATTCGGATATGGTTATTCTGATATATAAATAGAGTATGCTCTGGGACGGAAGGATTCGAACCTCCGCATGGCAGGACCAAAACCCGTTGCCTTACCACTTGGCCACGCCCATTTGAATTTCTATTTGAAACTACTAAACACTAATATGGTATTCCTTGTTCGTCAATTCCAGTTCCAAATAGCTATAGCTATGGAATAGATTCTTGTTACGATTTTACGTATGGATAGAGAATTAAATCAATTTATTGATCATTACATAGAATTCAATTAAGATATTGTAAGTATGATTTGCTATTCTTTGCCAGAATTGAAGGCTTTTGATTGGGTGAGTTCAAAGTTTAGTCTGCCTTATTTTCCTTTCTTCATTTTTTCCTTATATCAAAAACATATTAATAACTCAATCAAAATTATCTCAAGAACAAAATTTTGTTATGTAATATCTTTAATTTGATCTGTATCTGTTTTAATTCTGCCCTTTTTCGAGTAGTTTTTTATTCATAAATTGAGGCCTATGCTTTTTAGATCAATCGTAGATTTTATGCCAGTAATACCTGTTCTCTTTTTCTCTTAGCCTTTGTTTGGCAAGCTGCTGTAAGTTTTCGATGAGATCCTTAATACTGTCTAGAAAAAATTCATGAGTGATTCAAGAAAAAAATTCTAACAATTGAAAAGATCAGATAGTCTTACACTATGAACGAACCCTCAATTCAAAGATTGAAATTCTTGGATAGCCCTGATAAATCGGGATCATCCATTTCCTCATTCTGACCCTTTTCGAAGAACCCTATTTAGATTAGAGTCCTACAATATATAATTGTTGGTATGAAAGAATTTTTTTGTAATGAAAACTCAACTCTTATTACAAGTGAATTTCTGAAAATTCTTTTGGTTCTAGAAATTCTAAATCACTATTTCTTGGTGTCAAAATCAAAACAAAATAGGATATGTGGTAAAAACGGGAATCTATTCTCTTCTTTTCCAAAAAATGCTCTTGGAGATTGTGTAATGCTTACTCTTAAACTCTTTGTTTTACACGTAGTAATATTCTTTGTTTCTCTCTTCATCTTCGGTTCTATCTAATGATCCGGGACGTAATCCTGGACGCGAAGAATAAAAAGGAGAGTTCCTTGCTTCATTTTAGAAATGGTTATAGGATTTGATCTATTACTACAAAAACCGAAACGGAAAGAGGATTCGAACCCTCGGTACGAATAACTCGCACAACGGATTAACAATCCGACGCTTTGTCCACTCATCTCTCCTAATTGAAAAAGATAATTACTATGTTACAGCGCAAAAGAAAACAAAAAAGCCCTTTTACTGTTATATAGATTATATTATATAGATTATTATTTATCTATATAGAGTATTATTAATCCATGATATAGATTCTAAATTTTATTATTATTAGATAGATTGATTATATAGCTATATCCAGCTTTTCTATAGAGATATAGAACTTTTATCAGTAATTCCATTTCATTTATATTATATTCTATATCATTTATATTTTTAAATAAAACAATGGCTCTAAAGAAATATCTCAAATAACAAAAAGAAAGAATATCGCTTTGATTTCGCGCAAAGGACTTTTCAATTTAATTTCCACGGACCGGCCTGGGCGTACCCGCCGGGCTCATTTTATTTTCAACTCAAATAACTCATTTTTTCGATTCTGCGATCTGGCATTGTAACAAAAAATCTTGTTATTGCATTGAATCAACAATCAAAGCGGAAGAAGTCCTATTTCCGTTCTATGATATAGAATCAAAATATTATTTCTATTCTTTTCCTTCTTCTTTTTTATTTCCATTTATTTTT
Organism: Gossypium arboreum; assembly: GCF_025698485.1. Taxonomy (NCBI): domain Eukaryota; kingdom Viridiplantae; phylum Streptophyta; class Magnoliopsida; order Malvales; family Malvaceae; genus Gossypium; species Gossypium arboreum. The sequence goes on from NW_026440434.1 coordinate 11,799, forward strand.
ATTTACTAGAATAACTAGAATAAATAATAAAAAAACTATGGATTTTGCAATCCATTTTTATGTTATTTATGTTATGACTAAGTCCTTTTTGTCGATCTGTCTATCAAAATCCTATAACACAAATTCTGACAAAATTGTAAGGCCTAATTTTCAGGATTTGGCTCCTATCTTAATCCTATCTTGATTACTTAATTCCCTGTTTGACAAAGGGTCCTTTATATTTATATACAATAAATATACAATAAATACAATAATCGCATTGTGGCAGGTATAGTTTAGTGGTAAAAGTGATTCGTTCTATTAATCCCCTAAGAGTTAAGGGGTCCCTCGGTTTTGATTCATATTCGAGCAAAAACTTTATTTCTTAAGTTTAATCCTTACCTCTCAACGAAGATTTGAGGAAGAATATACATTCTCGTGATTTGGATCCAAGGGCCAATTAAATATAATTTTAAAATTATATTCTAACTAAAAATTGAAAAATTGGATTGTAAATTACAGAACATAAATTTTTTCAATTGGATCAATACTTCAATTGTGAATAAGTATGAGGAAAGATCCATGGATAAAGATAGAAAAGTGTATTTCTAATCGTAACTAAATCTTCAATTTTTTGATGGGATAGATTGAAGCAAAATAGCTATTAAACGATAACTTTGGTTTACTAGAGACATTTACATCTTGTTTTGCTCATGGAAACAAAATGCTTTTCTAAGGATTTTCTCAAATGAAATAGAGAACAGTAACTAGAAAAATTGTTCTATTCTAATCCCATTCTTCTAGAAGGATCATCTAGAAAGCGAATTGTTTTGAATGCATTCAGAACAGCTAGATGTATATGGGCCAAATTCTTATTTCATTTCGTTCCTGCCTTATCTTTATCTTATTTATATTCTATTTATTTATTTCTTTTTTATTTATCCATCTTCCATAAGGCAGAATAAACCAAAATTTCATGTTCGGTTTTGAATTAGAGACGCTAAAATAATGAATCAACGTCATTTAACCCTTCCTTCAAGCTAACGATGGGGTTCGATTCCACTCGCTCGATATTGAATTCTATCTATTCTATCTATGAATATTTATTAATTCAATTCAACGATGCATTAGCATCATTGATTGAATTAATAAATCCACAATCTAACAATACAATTTTTCACATGTTCTTTAGTTTTTCCAGCAGAGAAAAGAAAAAACCGAACAAGAGAAAAAAGTCAAAATGTCAAAAATCGTAATGAAAAGCGTCCATTGTCTAATGGATAGGACAGAAGTCTTCTAAACCTTTGGTATAGGTTCAAATCCTATTGGACGCAATTTTGAATCGATTTCTCTATATTCCATTAAGTTAGAATTTTCTATTTATAATTGTTCCTGAAGTCGAAAACGTTCATTTGGTCCTGAATAGCGTCTTTCAAAAGCGTTTCCGCTTCCTCAGTGAATGTCTTGGTAGAAGATATGATTCTTGGAACTGAGGTTTATTCGTTTTAAGTAAGTACGTAACTCAACGAGAAATTTCCTTACTTGTCAATTTCTAATGAATCAAGATAACATTCGTTCCGGTATAAATGTACTTATCTGTTCTGCCACCGTAGAGGAGCTGATTGGGATTGTTTAGCAACTCACGTAATCGTTGACCTCGTGCCAATTGATTCTGAGTAGCTTTGAGATCAAGAAAATTGTGCAAAAGCTTCTAATTCAGCAGGTGGGCCAATTCAATTTGATTTACCAGCGACTTGTTTCATAGCTTTAATTTGAGCCCCGATCCTACTCTGGAGACGGAAATCCCACATTAATAGAGGTCTGATTCAGCATTGAATAGATCGGCGGATAAGAATGTTGTCCATCTGTAATGGAAATCACATTAGTAGGAATATACATGAAATCTCCCGACTGGGTCTCAACTATTGGTAAAGCAGTCATACTTCCTTCACCTAACTGAGAACTTGATTTAGCGGCTCTTTCTAAAAGGCGCGAATGCAAATAAAAAACATCTCCTGGATAAGCTTCACGACCCGGCGGTCTTCGTAATAGAAGAGACATTTGGCGATAAGCCTGTGCTTGCTTGGAAAGATCTCATCATAAATGATTAAGGTGTGTCGTTCACGATACATAAAAATATTCAATAAAGCAGCTCCTGTATAAGGGCGAGGTATTATAATGTGCTGGGGAATCCGCCGTTCGGCTACCACAATGGTGTACTCCATCGCTCCCCTTCTTGGAAAGTGGTCACTACCTGAGCCACAGAAGATGCTTTTTGACCAATAGCTACATAAACATATTACATTTGCCCTTGCTGATTGAGAATCGTATCCGTGGCTACTGCTGTTTTACCGGTCTGTCTATCCCAATAATTAATTCTCGCTGACCACGTCCTATAGGGATCATCGAATCAATAGCAATAAGTCCTGTTTGAAGAAATAAACGGAACGTCTCGAAAAATAATACCTGGGCAGGAGATTCAATTAACCGAGATTGAAGCTGAAATTTCACCCCGACCGTCAATAAACTTAGCCAGGGCATTTATAACGACCAAATAAGCCTCACTCACTGGTATCTGAGCAATTTTTCCTGTTGCTTTTACAGAACTTCCCTCTTATCATCAAACCGTCACCCATTAATACAACACCCACATTATTTGATTCCAAATTGAGGCAATGCCTATGGTACCCTCTTCAAATTCTACTAATTCACCTGCCATTACTTCATCAAGACCATGAATACGAGCAATGCCGTCGCCCACTTGAAGGACAGTACCAGTATTTACAATCTTTACTTCTCTATTATATTGCTCAATACGTTCACGATAATATTACTAATTTCGTCGGCTCTAATAGTTACTATGAGTATTTCCTAGTTATTTTTGGAAGAAAAATAATGCCTACAATCTACAATAAAGTAAAAGGTAAAAAACTAATCAGTTATTTCTTTCATCACAAACAAGCCAATATTAGCGCTAATGGTGCGTAAATGTAACTCGTTGTTTAAAGAACTATTCAGAGTTCCTAGAGCTCCTTGGCTTGTTGGAAAACCCGTTGTCGGACTTGATTAATCGCTCTTTGTTGTTCAAAATAAATGGTTTCATTTTTGTAATTTTCTAATTGTTCCAAAATCTTATAAGTTGAATTAATCAAATTCAATTTTCTCGTTCTATCTCAGAGTATCCATTCACTCGAAACTGATCCGCCTCATTTCTACTTTCCGTAAGCAGGCCCGGGCCTTTCCACCGTTCAATAGCCCCCCCGCGTAGTTCTTCTGAATTTCGAATAGTATTCAAGATCCTCTCTTTTCGATTATCAATAAATCCTTAATGAAAGTAGATTATCTTTCCATTCATTTTTTATTTCAAAATTTCATGATCCTTCCCGAACAAACATGAACCTTTCGATTCATTTGGCTCTCACGCTCAATTATTTCTTATTTATTGGGAATTAATTCCCAATATCTTTTTCTAATGTAATGAGCTTACCTCTCCTCTCGTCTCTATTCATATCCAAAATATAGAAACTGATTACTAATCCAAGACCAGAATATTCGGAGGATTCTTCTGACCAAAATAGAAAATATCAAAAACTAAAAGTATAATAAAAATAATAAATAAAAAATTACATATAATTTAGATTTCTAATTGTACTTAGAATTGTATAATGTATATTGTAATTTGTCAGCAAAGTTGTTTCTTTTTTCTTCAAATTCAAAGATTCTTCTCCTTTATACATAGGTCATCGATTCAGCATTGGAAAAAGGGCTCAAATCGTTTTATCGACATGAGTGTTTTATATCGAAAAAACATTTTTTTGTTTGAAAATATTTCTGTATTTAGTATTATAGTATAGTAAAGAAAGAGTACCTGCTGCATCTGAACTTCAAACGGTTTGGCCTTATTAATGAATCCCCCAGATTATTGGTTAATAGAGTCAAAGTCGATGTACCAATGAATCACGAAATGCTATGGTTCTATAATATGATTTTAAAATTTATTCAGAAGTAATTCGCGGGATCATACTCTTTTCTTTCCTAGTTATAATGAAAAAAAGTACAACTGGGTGAATCCAGCCTATTCTTGAAATAAACAACTCGCACACTCCTTTCCAAAGATCAATACACCAAGGACTACACTTAGATTTATTGGATTTGTTGCTAAAATATCGGTATTAACCCCGAAACTCCGGCGGATGGCCAGTGACCCAAAAACGAAAGAATCGGTTACATTTTCATATGATCTCCTATTTATTTTAGATAGACTAAAAAAAAGAACTCAGTTCTTTTTTTGTATTATATCCTTTGACTCCTTTTCCATTTATTCTATTCTATCATATTTATATTATTCTAATTATTCTAATTCTATATATTTCTTTTTTGTTTTAATAAATTATTAAATTTTTATAAAATTATTCATAAATAATGAATTTTCATTTACCTATGTCTAAACAGGTCAAAATATATTCTATTTATCTAGTTAGCTAGAAATGTATTTTTTTTTTCAATTGAAAATTCCCAATAATAATAATTCTTATTAGAATTAGGGGGCAGGTTTCATGTCAATGGCAAAATACCTCATTCGTTGCAATACTCCTTTAAACAATAAATGAGAAATAAGGGTTCTCTTGAACTAGAAGGGGAAGGAAAGCGAGTCGGTGTGATAATTCCTCATCCTCAAATTAATCCTTCCCATGGATTATTGTCCCAACGAATAATTAATTGTAGGGGTGAAATCTTGATAGAATTCGAAAAAGCGAGGAGTAAGTCCCAAGCCATAAAATAAGAAAAAAAAATACAAAATTCTCATGTTTATAGGATTAAACAAAGGATTCGCAAATAAAGTGCCAATGCCACAACCAGCCCATAAATTGTTAAAGCTTCCATAAAAGCCAAACTAAGCAATAATACCTCGTATTTTCCCTCCGCCTCAGGTTGTCTCGCGATACCTTCTACAGCTTGGCCAGGCAGTACCTTGACCAACTCCAGGTCCAATAGAAGCAAGCCCGACAATAACCCAACAATAACAGGCGAAATCAGTGGATTCATGATAAGTTCCTCGCACCAAAATAAAGAAATAGTTAATGATACAATCATCCAATGAATTTTGACTTAATTATATTATTCCATCGCTAGATTCAACCTGCCGAAGTAACTAGAACTCGAATGGAAGTGAGAAGATTATTGAACCGTCAGAACTATTTCGACATCTTTTTTAGGTCCTATCCACTAGATTTTTTGAATCCGCACATACTTTGTTCTTCCTTTCTTTTTTCAACCCATTCTTTGCTTTGAATTCTTTTTTGTCTTTATTTTATCTCTTTATTCGTTCAATTCAAAGCAAAGACGAAACAGAGGAACTTCTATTCTTCTATTGGAATACCTATCTAACTCCACAGTAGTAGGTTGGATTAGATATATTTTGAGTTCGTATATAACTAGTCAATATAACTAGTCAATATCTAATATCCCATATACATGTGTTTCTTACATAACGTAAACCAACTATTCATGTCTTAGTTCAATTGGATTCTAGAATTATTCCTCAAAGGATAGACAAGAGCTGTCTTATAGCCATTAGATTCCATATACCTAATTTTACCCCCCTTTTTCCTAATCATTTTTTTTTTATATCGTTTTTTGTAATGTAAATTCAAGACCCAAAAGATTCTTCAATATCATTTCTGGAGTCAATGGAATTCATAGGTATAGGAAGAAGCCCTGTC
>NW_026440434.1:22500-34566 GCF_025698485.1 Gossypium arboreum
TAAAAATAATATTGCCATAAATCGACAAGTAATATTTCCACTTATTGATCAGAAGAGACGTATCCTTTGAGGCCAGAATTGACTTTCATTGATACCTAATAAAATGTATGAAAGGTCTTTGAACAACCATAGGTTGTTCTGAAAATCATTATAAAGACTTCGCCAAGATACTTTATTTTCCATAGAAAAAATTCGTTCAGAAAAGACCCCAGAAGATGTTGATCGTAAATGAGAAGATTGATTGGAGAAAATGGATTCATATTCACATGTTGTGAATTATATAGGAACAAGAATAATCTTGGATTAAAAATCGAAATAGATTTCTTTGGAGTAATAAAACTCTTCAAATTACAATACTCGTAGAGAACCGTAATAAATGCAAAGAAGCATCTTTTACCCAGTAGCGAGGCTTGAACTAAGATTTCTAGATGGATGGGATGAGGTATTAGTGCCTCTAACACATAATTTAAATGTGAGAATTTGTCCTCTAAAGGAAATATTAGATGAATTGATTATAAATTATGAATTTTGCGACTTCTGCCCTTGTGAGTAAGATGTTAATCGTAAGGAAAATGGAATTTCCACAATGACTGCAAATCCTACCGCTATCATTTGAGAATACAAGAGTATTATTGTGCCCAAAAACCGGATTTTGGTTGGAATCATTAGAACTAATCAAACGATTCTGTTGATCCATTCGAAGAATTAAACGTTTCACAATTAGTGAACTGAATTTATACCCTGATTTTCAAAAAAAATCATCGATTTATTAAACCATGCTCATGAGCAGATATAAATATACTCCCGAAAAATAAGTGGGTATAGGAAATCGTGTGGGATCTATTTAGTTCTAAATATACTTGAAATTCCTCCATTTCAAATTCGATTTGAACCAAAGATAGGGGATCTATTCGGTTATTAAATGATACATAGTGCGATACAGTCAAAACAAGGTATTATAAAGAAAAGAATAGATACCTCGGAGACAGGCGGATTCATCAGCGGATTCTCCTATCTTTTGCCATCTAATTGATTTATATTCGTTATAGGATAAGAAGATTAGAAATCCTTTATTTTCCTTAATCGCTCTTTTGATTTTGAAAAAATATCTTTCTTTATCAATATACCTTCTTCTACATTCACCAAAATGCCTAATAAGGACTCATAAAAAAATCGATAATTTATATGAGAAAACCTTTACCACATTAGGCACTAATTTATTTTAACGTTTAATTAGATCAGGTAATCATTGAGCAAGCTCGTTCCTTTTGTTTCCTATAATTGGGGATTGATATCCATTCTCATTCATTTGAAAAGAAAAAAAAAACAGGAATGATCCGGAAAAAGGATTCTTAGAATTCTCATTGCTACGACATGCTCTTTTTTCATCCTCCTTTCAGGATCAGTCGTGGTCTTAAACTCTACCGATGGTCTGAACGAATCCCTTTCTTCATACAAATGTATAAAGATGCTAGTCGCTTAAAGCCAGTACTCGTTGGAGTTAGCAACTTGAAAAAATTAGAATATGTAGATACAATCGGAATAAAAATGGGATTGCACTAGGCAATCAAAACACGAAATTAAAAATTGGAATAAAAACGAAATTCTCTCAGATAAAACCATAGAAATAGAATAAGTGAAAATTGCGGACCGCCTCCTGTCTTATTCATTCCAGTGTTATCCATTTTTTTGTTTCAATACAATTACAATAAAAAACTTATTGTATCACAACAAATTCAAAAGAACGTTATTTGAATGAAGTGAAGTGCCAAACAGAGGATAAATGGATCTATTTATCTATGATCGAATTATATTTGTTCGATACACTGTTGTCAATGATTGTAAATTTTGAATATAAATGTTGAGAGTTGAAAAAGAATAAAGAATATAAAAAGCCTACAAAAATACAATGAAAAAATAGAATTCATTTTTTTTTTTTTATTAATTATTATTAATTATTAATATTTTCTCTTTTATATATTATATGTTATTTTATCTTTTTTTATCTTATTTTATGTTGTTTTGTAAATGTTTAAATACAATTACTTCATTTATTCATGATCCTTTTCTCTCTATTTTCTCTATAAAATTGGCTCAATAAAATCGGTTTTGTTGTTATAGAACACGGTATTCTATATTTGTAAATATTCTATAGTAAAGGAATAAAATGAATAATAAATTTTAAAAAAGTCTGAATAGACCAAAGGGGAGAAAATTTGTAAAAGCTAGATATGAATCATCCACACCCCTCTTTTGGATTTCATTAAGTGAATTTTGTTTGATTAGAGTAAGTTCTGTAAAACCCCGCCTTCTTTAAAATATCATGAACAGTTGCTGTGGTTTGAGCTCCTTTTTGAAATAGAGAATGGCGGGAACATTTAAATAGGTTTGATTATTTATCGGATCATAAAAACCCACTTTTCGAAGATCTCTTCCTCTCTTGGGATCGAACATCAATTACAACGATTCGATAAACGGCTCATTGGGATAGATTAAATAACCCCCTAAAACGTATAAAGTTTTTCTCCTCGTACGGCTCGAGAAAAAAATGATTAATTTAAAGTTATGTCTATGTATGGAATTATAATGTATGGAATTAGCATGTCAAAAAGATCCATAAACCAGCAAATCAATTAGACATTTAACCTCGTCTTTTTTTTCGAAAAAAAAAAAGAAGAAAAAAGCATTCGTACTCTCATAACTCAAGTCAAATAACTCTCAAAATGCTCAAAAAAACCTTATTTCTTTTGAGTGGTCTCTAACCTTTTTGTTTGTCTCGCTTAGAATCTATTTCGATTCTTCATTTTAATCTAGTTGTTGAAGAAAATGGAAAGGTATTTCCTTGTTCTAGGATCTTTATCTTTGCCTTGAATCATTGGGTTTAAACATTACTTCGGCGATATTAAATCATTTCAAAAATGGCAGCAACATGCCCTTTTTTCTCTCTTTTTTTTTTCTATCAAAGAATCATATGAACGATTAATTCCCGCATGATACACTTTTGATCGAAAAGAGTTTTACCAATTCAACAACTTTTCTTTTTGATTTGAAAATAGTTTGAATCGGATCCTTTCGATTTCTATATCACAAATAGACTTACGAAGTTGTTCCAACTTATTGATTCCATTAACGCCCTAGATCCTTGCCCTGAAAAATGATGTTCTCCGAGCTCCATCCTGTACTATTACATTACAACCCAACAAAGACGGATTATAATGGAACAAAGATGTCGAGCAGCACCTTCATTTCTACATAACGGAAAGTGGTGGTTTTGACATCCACAGCTGATCATGTCCTTCAAGTCGCACGTTGCTTTCTACCACATCGTTTCAAACGAGTTTACCATAACATTCCTCTAGTTTGGAGCATTGATTCAATTATGGAATCATGAATAGTCATTAGTTCAGTCGATACATAGTAATCTATCTATACTTTCTATATGAAATCAATTTCCTTCTATATGCTATATGAAATAAATAAATAATTTGGGAAGAAAAAGCCTCAATAAGAATTCAAACTACCCATATTGTATGATTGTCTGATACAATATTTTTTATTTTAAACTTTTATTATACTTTTCTATTAATTAAACTTTTCGATTCTAATAAAAAATAAAAATAAAGAATATCATTAATAATAATATTACGAAAATACTAATAATATCACGAATATTATAAATAACACAAATAAACTAATCTTTTGAATCTACCGTGCATCTTCAAATAGCGATAGATCAAATAACTCATAGAATAGATCCAACAATCTCACATTGTTCAGTGCCAATCTTAAGAAATCATTAAAATCAAAGCAAGAATCACATTTTCTCTCAATACTTGACTGTTAGAAGAAGGTTATTAAAAACAAAAAAGAGCAATTTAGATTCGGATATGGTTATTCTGATATATAAATAGAGTATGCTCTGGGACGGAAGGATTCGAACCTCCGCATGGCAGGACCAAAACCCGTTGCCTTACCACTTGGCCACGCCCATTTGAATTTCTATTTGAAACTACTAAACACTAATATGGTATTCCTTGTTCGTCAATTCCAGTTCCAAATAGCTATAGCTATGGAATAGATTCTTGTTACGATTTTACGTATGGATAGAGAATTAAATCAATTTATTGATCATTACATAGAATTCAATTAAGATATTGTAAGTATGATTTGCTATTCTTTGCCAGAATTGAAGGCTTTTGATTGGGTGAGTTCAAAGTTTAGTCTGCCTTATTTTCCTTTCTTCATTTTTTCCTTATATCAAAAACATATTAATAACTCAATCAAAATTATCTCAAGAACAAAATTTTGTTATGTAATATCTTTAATTTGATCTGTATCTGTTTTAATTCTGCCCTTTTTCGAGTAGTTTTTTATTCATAAATTGAGGCCTATGCTTTTTAGATCAATCGTAGATTTTATGCCAGTAATACCTGTTCTCTTTTTCTCTTAGCCTTTGTTTGGCAAGCTGCTGTAAGTTTTCGATGAGATCCTTAATACTGTCTAGAAAAAATTCATGAGTGATTCAAGAAAAAAATTCTAACAATTGAAAAGATCAGATAGTCTTACACTATGAACGAACCCTCAATTCAAAGATTGAAATTCTTGGATAGCCCTGATAAATCGGGATCATCCATTTCCTCATTCTGACCCTTTTCGAAGAACCCTATTTAGATTAGAGTCCTACAATATATAATTGTTGGTATGAAAGAATTTTTTTGTAATGAAAACTCAACTCTTATTACAAGTGAATTTCTGAAAATTCTTTTGGTTCTAGAAATTCTAAATCACTATTTCTTGGTGTCAAAATCAAAACAAAATAGGATATGTGGTAAAAACGGGAATCTATTCTCTTCTTTTCCAAAAAATGCTCTTGGAGATTGTGTAATGCTTACTCTTAAACTCTTTGTTTTACACGTAGTAATATTCTTTGTTTCTCTCTTCATCTTCGGTTCTATCTAATGATCCGGGACGTAATCCTGGACGCGAAGAATAAAAAGGAGAGTTCCTTGCTTCATTTTAGAAATGGTTATAGGATTTGATCTATTACTACAAAAACCGAAACGGAAAGAGGATTCGAACCCTCGGTACGAATAACTCGCACAACGGATTAACAATCCGACGCTTTGTCCACTCATCTCTCCTAATTGAAAAAGATAATTACTATGTTACAGCGCAAAAGAAAACAAAAAAGCCCTTTTACTGTTATATAGATTATATTATATAGATTATTATTTATCTATATAGAGTATTATTAATCCATGATATAGATTCTAAATTTTATTATTATTAGATAGATTGATTATATAGCTATATCCAGCTTTTCTATAGAGATATAGAACTTTTATCAGTAATTCCATTTCATTTATATTATATTCTATATCATTTATATTTTTAAATAAAACAATGGCTCTAAAGAAATATCTCAAATAACAAAAAGAAAGAATATCGCTTTGATTTCGCGCAAAGGACTTTTCAATTTAATTTCCACGGACCGGCCTGGGCGTACCCGCCGGGCTCATTTTATTTTCAACTCAAATAACTCATTTTTTCGATTCTGCGATCTGGCATTGTAACAAAAAATCTTGTTATTGCATTGAATCAACAATCAAAGCGGAAGAAGTCCTATTTCCGTTCTATGATATAGAATCAAAATATTATTTCTATTCTTTTCCTTCTTCTTTTTTATTTCCATTTATTTTTATTTACTAGAATAACTAGAATAAATAATAAAAAAACTATGGATTTTGCAATCCATTTTTATGTTATTTATGTTATGACTAAGTCCTTTTTGTCGATCTGTCTATCAAAATCCTATAACACAAATTCTGACAAAATTGTAAGGCCTAATTTTCAGGATTTGGCTCCTATCTTAATCCTATCTTGATTACTTAATTCCCTGTTTGACAAAGGGTCCTTTATATTTATATACAATAAATATACAATAAATACAATAATCGCATTGTGGCAGGTATAGTTTAGTGGTAAAAGTGATTCGTTCTATTAATCCCCTAAGAGTTAAGGGGTCCCTCGGTTTTGATTCATATTCGAGCAAAAACTTTATTTCTTAAGTTTAATCCTTACCTCTCAACGAAGATTTGAGGAAGAATATACATTCTCGTGATTTGGATCCAAGGGCCAATTAAATATAATTTTAAAATTATATTCTAACTAAAAATTGAAAAATTGGATTGTAAATTACAGAACATAAATTTTTTCAATTGGATCAATACTTCAATTGTGAATAAGTATGAGGAAAGATCCATGGATAAAGATAGAAAAGTGTATTTCTAATCGTAACTAAATCTTCAATTTTTTGATGGGATAGATTGAAGCAAAATAGCTATTAAACGATAACTTTGGTTTACTAGAGACATTTACATCTTGTTTTGCTCATGGAAACAAAATGCTTTTCTAAGGATTTTCTCAAATGAAATAGAGAACAGTAACTAGAAAAATTGTTCTATTCTAATCCCATTCTTCTAGAAGGATCATCTAGAAAGCGAATTGTTTTGAATGCATTCAGAACAGCTAGATGTATATGGGCCAAATTCTTATTTCATTTCGTTCCTGCCTTATCTTTATCTTATTTATATTCTATTTATTTATTTCTTTTTTATTTATCCATCTTCCATAAGGCAGAATAAACCAAAATTTCATGTTCGGTTTTGAATTAGAGACGCTAAAATAATGAATCAACGTCATTTAACCCTTCCTTCAAGCTAACGATGGGGTTCGATTCCACTCGCTCGATATTGAATTCTATCTATTCTATCTATGAATATTTATTAATTCAATTCAACGATGCATTAGCATCATTGATTGAATTAATAAATCCACAATCTAACAATACAATTTTTCACATGTTCTTTAGTTTTTCCAGCAGAGAAAAGAAAAAACCGAACAAGAGAAAAAAGTCAAAATGTCAAAAATCGTAATGAAAAGCGTCCATTGTCTAATGGATAGGACAGAAGTCTTCTAAACCTTTGGTATAGGTTCAAATCCTATTGGACGCAATTTTGAATCGATTTCTCTATATTCCATTAAGTTAGAATTTTCTATTTATAATTGTTCCTGAAGTCGAAAACGTTCATTTGGTCCTGAATAGCGTCTTTCAAAAGCGTTTCCGCTTCCTCAGTGAATGTCTTGGTAGAAGATATGATTCTTGGAACTGAGGTTTATTCGTTTTAAGTAAGTACGTAACTCAACGAGAAATTTCCTTACTTGTCAATTTCTAATGAATCAAGATAACATTCGTTCCGGTATAAATGTACTTATCTGTTCTGCCACCGTAGAGGAGCTGATTGGGATTGTTTAGCAACTCACGTAATCGTTGACCTCGTGCCAATTGATTCTGAGTAGCTTTGAGATCAAGAAAATTGTGCAAAAGCTTCTAATTCAGCAGGTGGGCCAATTCAATTTGATTTACCAGCGACTTGTTTCATAGCTTTAATTTGAGCCCCGATCCTACTCTGGAGACGGAAATCCCACATTAATAGAGGTCTGATTCAGCATTGAATAGATCGGCGGATAAGAATGTTGTCCATCTGTAATGGAAATCACATTAGTAGGAATATACATGAAATCTCCCGACTGGGTCTCAACTATTGGTAAAGCAGTCATACTTCCTTCACCTAACTGAGAACTTGATTTAGCGGCTCTTTCTAAAAGGCGCGAATGCAAATAAAAAACATCTCCTGGATAAGCTTCACGACCCGGCGGTCTTCGTAATAGAAGAGACATTTGGCGATAAGCCTGTGCTTGCTTGGAAAGATCTCATCATAAATGATTAAGGTGTGTCGTTCACGATACATAAAAATATTCAATAAAGCAGCTCCTGTATAAGGGCGAGGTATTATAATGTGCTGGGGAATCCGCCGTTCGGCTACCACAATGGTGTACTCCATCGCTCCCCTTCTTGGAAAGTGGTCACTACCTGAGCCACAGAAGATGCTTTTTGACCAATAGCTACATAAACATATTACATTTGCCCTTGCTGATTGAGAATCGTATCCGTGGCTACTGCTGTTTTACCGGTCTGTCTATCCCAATAATTAATTCTCGCTGACCACGTCCTATAGGGATCATCGAATCAATAGCAATAAGTCCTGTTTGAAGAAATAAACGGAACGTCTCGAAAAATAATACCTGGGCAGGAGATTCAATTAACCGAGATTGAAGCTGAAATTTCACCCCGACCGTCAATAAACTTAGCCAGGGCATTTATAACGACCAAATAAGCCTCACTCACTGGTATCTGAGCAATTTTTCCTGTTGCTTTTACAGAACTTCCCTCTTATCATCAAACCGTCACCCATTAATACAACACCCACATTATTTGATTCCAAATTGAGGCAATGCCTATGGTACCCTCTTCAAATTCTACTAATTCACCTGCCATTACTTCATCAAGACCATGAATACGAGCAATGCCGTCGCCCACTTGAAGGACAGTACCAGTATTTACAATCTTTACTTCTCTATTATATTGCTCAATACGTTCACGATAATATTACTAATTTCGTCGGCTCTAATAGTTACTATGAGTATTTCCTAGTTATTTTTGGAAGAAAAATAATGCCTACAATCTACAATAAAGTAAAAGGTAAAAAACTAATCAGTTATTTCTTTCATCACAAACAAGCCAATATTAGCGCTAATGGTGCGTAAATGTAACTCGTTGTTTAAAGAACTATTCAGAGTTCCTAGAGCTCCTTGGCTTGTTGGAAAACCCGTTGTCGGACTTGATTAATCGCTCTTTGTTGTTCAAAATAAATGGTTTCATTTTTGTAATTTTCTAATTGTTCCAAAATCTTATAAGTTGAATTAATCAAATTCAATTTTCTCGTTCTATCTCAGAGTATCCATTCACTCGAAACTGATCCGCCTCATTTCTACTTTCCGTAAGCAGGCCCGGGCCTTTCCACCGTTCAATAGCCCCCCCGCGTAGTTCTTCTGAATTTCGAATAGTATTCAAGATCCTCTCTTTTCGATTATCAATAAATCCTTAATGAAAGTAGATTATCTTTCCATTCATTTTTTATTTCAAAATTTCATGATCCTTCCCGAACAAACATGAACCTTTCGATTCATTTGGCTCTCACGCTCAATTATTTCTTATTTATTGGGAATTAATTCCCAATATCTTTTTCTAATGTAATGAGCTTACCTCTCCTCTCGTCTCTATTCATATCCAAAATATAGAAACTGATTACTAATCCAAGACCAGAATATTCGGAGGATTCTTCTGACCAAAATAGAAAATATCAAAAACTAAAAGTATAATAAAAATAATAAATAAAAAATTACATATAATTTAGATTTCTAATTGTACTTAGAATTGTATAATGTATATTGTAATTTGTCAGCAAAGTTGTTTCTTTTTTCTTCAAATTCAAAGATTCTTCTCCTTTATACATAGGTCATCGATTCAGCATTGGAAAAAGGGCTCAAATCGTTTTATCGACATGAGTGTTTTATATCGAAAAAACATTTTTTTGTTTGAAAATATTTCTGTATTTAGTATTATAGTATAGTAAAGAAAGAGTACCTGCTGCATCTGAACTTCAAACGGTTTGGCCTTATTAATGAATCCCCCAGATTATTGGTTAATAGAGTCAAAGTCGATGTACCAATGAATCACGAAATGCTATGGTTCTATAATATGATTTTAAAATTTATTCAGAAGTAATTCGCGGGATCATACTCTTTTCTTTCCTAGTTATAATGAAAAAAAGTACAACTGGGTGAATCCAGCCTATTCTTGAAATAAACAACTCGCACACTCCTTTCACTTAATGAGGGACACCAAAGAAAGAATAAGTCTTATTATTGATACATGTGAGTAACATTCTTTTGATACTTCCAAAAGTGTTACTGCGCATTTTCTTTGTAATGGTTCTCGATTTTACTCGAAATCATATAAGAGCTTGTTATAAGCGGATTTATCGAAGTGATTCATCAACGGTGGCGTGTCACAATTCCCTTTTCTTTTGACTCTGCGCCAGTAATTACACTATTATTAGTGAACAATAATGGAAAAATTGAATTCCTTCATATTTGTTTCATATTCATGAGATAGAGGACATAATACACATGGATATAGTAAGTCTTGCTTGGGCTGCTTTAATGGTAGTCTTTACATTTTCCCTTTCACTCGTAGTATAGGGAAGAAGTGGGCTCTAGAATTTGCTCCTAATTGGGGTTGAGGAATCAAACCGTATCAATTGTTTTCTAGATCGTTTTGCAAAGCCTTTTTTATTTTAACTATTTTATTAGTCTTCATTTCGAAATTCTTGGATTCTAGTGGAGTAATGTATTCTATGAATAACACCTTTTCAATCAAAATCAAATAAACATTTCAATAATCCCCATGTTCGTATTTCGAAAGTAAAAGGATCCGGATGATAGGCAATAAAAAAAGAATTCTTCCTAAATTTTCTATTTTGATGAACCAGCTCTTACCAGAGTTATGAACGGACAATGAGGACAAGGAACCCCCTTTGTTTTCTGTATTTTGCTTGTTTTATTTCCTCCCTCTTTACTGTTCAAAGAAAAAAAAGTCTTTTTGTTAATTTCATTTAATAAGATCTTGCCTTAGTGTAGTCACATATTAGAACCTTACCCTGTTTTTATTTGAATTTCATTTATGAAATGCTTTTGTAACTCATTTCATATCATGGATCAAAGTTAAATTCAAAATCAGCAGGGTATACCCTTTTCGAAACGAAATGAAGAAAGTTACCATAGAACTCTTTGGATCATCTGTCAGTTGCTCAACGAATTACTTCTTTGGAATGTTCAAAAAAAAAGATTACTTGGTTTTCTTTTTTTTATTAATTAATTAATATATGCCTATTCCATTCCATTTTCCTTCATTTCTGATTATTTTAATAGGAATCTCGGTATCCACCAAAAAATCAAATCCATGAAATGAAAGAATTATAAAATCGTAAAGACTTGCCTTTCAATTATTTCAAGATTAATTGAAATCAACACAAATAAAATAGATCAAGCGAAGAAATAAAATTGAGATACTATGTACAGTACATATCTTTAAGTGATATCGACATGTATGAAGATACATATTGTGGATTCATCTATATTAAGCTTGTATCTTTCTACATTACAATAATAGATATAGATAGTATAGTGAGAAAGATTCATATTTTTTCTACCATACTATCAAGTTTTATAGGATACTGCTGATTCTAGTCCATTCATTTTATTTAAGACGTGAGATTTGAATCCTTTTTCTTAACTCCTTGATAAAAGTCAAGTTTCATTCAAATTAATCACTTTGACTGACAGTTTTACGTATATTATAAGTAAAAAAGCGGTAGGAACTAGAATGAACAGCGCTGTAACAATAAATGCGAGAATATTTACTTCCATAATTTCATTGTTTTTTGCTTCACCAATAACTCAGGATTTAATCCCATAGAGATGATAAATTTGTCGCTTGCAAATTCAATGCAATGACTTACATTTCAATGACATCGAATCGGATCAATATCATGAATAATAACAATATCTGAGGCTATCAAATCGTTCACCGTCGAGAATTGAATAGTGATAACATAGGAAGATCTTTTATCCACACCGAATACAAAAGAAACGATGCCTGGTCAATCAAAGAATTCCTTTATTTATATATATTCTTTTGCACCCTTTCTTTTCGATAATCTACCGCCTTTCTTGTGCAATCATCTGATGATGTATCCATCAGACTACTTTTCCACTTTCACCGTTTACAAATGGTTTCCAAATAAACCCCAACAAAAAGAAAGGAAAATAAATAAAAAAAATAAAAAGATATCGTTGGGAATGAAATTCTGTCATTTGTATCCTTTGACTGAAAAGCGGAGGATCTATTGATGTATTTTAAAAATTTTATCCGTCGGGACTGACGGGAATCGAACCCGCAACTTCCGCCTTGACAGGGCAGTGCTCTGACCAATTGAACTACCAGGAAATAAAGAAAAAGTGTACAACAGAGATAGTCTTATGATTTCATTTCAAGCCATTTCTATTTAGATTTTAGATTCGAAGCCGGGTTGTAACAAACAA